>NW_017307997.1:272222-294276 GCF_000935625.1 Nanorana parkeri
AAGAAAGGTGCTTCACTGACCTGAACTCCATGCAGGCACTGCTCCTGATCGAGGGGTCAACTCCCGGTGTCCCACCGCCGGTATCTGCATCCTCCTTGCCCTCCTCCGATGTATGTCACCGCTGGCTGCTGCAGGAGCGGAAGCCTCTACATCTTCACGATACATCGGGCGGGCGGTCGGGCTCTCTCCTCTGCAGGGAGTGGCGGAAGTGGCGGAAGTAGTTCCGCCAGTACTCGAGTGATATGCCGCGTCTGAAGTCCCGCCGCGCAGCTTCTCCCTCTCTCTTCAGTGACAGATCCAGCTAGGGGGAGGGGGGTTGCGGTGCGGTGGCTGCGGGGGAATTGCTGGCGATCATTCTCCCCGTGAGGAAATGGCTGCTCCCTCCAAGCCCAGGGGCGGACTGACCAGAGGCAGGTTAGTTGAAGCTGCAGAGGCGAGCTAGGCGGCCGCGAGGCCCTCGTGAGCGCGAGGCCTAAGGCGACCGCCTAACTCGCCTAATTAGAGAGCGGCCTCTGCGTTTATAGGGTTGATATCAAGCCTTAGGAAATAAATCACTCACTTTTTAAGTTTAGGGTGAAAAAACTTCTATCTGTAATGCCTTCAGCAAATACTAATAGGTCCAATTTTAAGGGCCATTCTTTTAAAGGGAGTTGTCTCCACTAAAGTAGCAACTAGAGGGATTTCCTTACCAATTATAGTGGGATCCTGCAGGACTTTCTCAAATCAATATTTGTGACCGAACCTTAGGATAGTTTATAGGAGCAATCACAGAATGTCTGCCACTCTTCCACATGATGTTTCTAGAGGCAGCATCACATGGGACCAATAAGGTCTTTGAAGTAATTCATACACTACAAATTACCTTTGTTCTATGGTAAGGATAGCAACATAGCAACAACACCCTATTCCCCTTCATGGTATATTAAAGCAAGAAGGTTTCTCTTTAGTGGCTAAATAATTTGCTTATTTAGGTATATTTACCTGTTCCCTTTGAATGGATTGTATTAAACCTATTTTACACATAAGGTTCATAAAAAAAGGATACTCGTGCCCAGTCTAAGTCAAAGGAGAAGCTTTTCTTAGAAAGAGAGGCTGCAGGCAGCATTGCTCCAAACAAGATTTTTCCTTTGTAAAGACATCATATTGGCATATATTTAAGAGGCTGTGGGGGCCAGTGCAAAATATATACTTTTTAATGAATGTGCAATTATTCTTTAAGGCACACATGTGTAAAAGTCAGAAAGCCTATGCTGTAGAGCAGTGCTCCCCAACCTTTTTATCGCCGCGGACCGGTCAACGTTTGATAATTTTACCGTGGCCCGCTGAGGGGGGATGTTGATTGTTTATATTTTAGATTGTTTTGATTTAATCATTTTAATTTAATTGTATTTAAAAATGCATTCAAAATAAAATACAGTTACACCAAAAAATGAAAGCGTTGGAATTCTTCACCTATTCCACCACCGAAAAACTGGGCGAGATTACGTTAAAATGTGTGACCACGTCACTGGTCACACATTCTAACGTAGTCTCAAACTTTGATAGATCACATGCCTACCTGTAATCATTTAATCAGAGAAATAGATTATAATAGGGAACATTACAGTGTAATATTCCCCATTATAATCCACTTTTCTAATTACATAAAATAGCAGTACATAACAGAGAAATAGATTATAATAGGGAACATTACAGTGTAATATTCCCCATTATAATCCATTTGTCTAATTACATAAAATAGCAGTACACAACAGAGAAATAGATTATAATAGGGAACATTACAGTGTAATATTCCCCATTATAATTTATAATCCACGTCTAATGACATGATGTAAGACACCCCCCCCCTTCCCCCGCTCAGACTCACCCTTCCAGGAGCAGCAGCCATGTGTCGATGTGTGCACTCACTGCAGGGGGCGGGGCGGGGCGTGTGACACACACACGTCTCCTGTGACTCATCTCCCCTCCCGCCGCCTTTTACTATAGACGCGGCCGAGAGGGAGGTGAGTCACAGGACCCACCCCCTCACTGTGAAGCCCGTCGGCAGTGCGGGGCCCCGGATCGTGCACTGCCATATATTGCATGACCGGACCGCACTGAGACTGTGCGGCCCGGTACCATTTGATCCGCGGACCGGGGGTTGGGGAACACTGCTGTAGAGGCCATAGAGCTATCCCTATAATGAGGCATCCTGCGCTGGTTGCCTAATGCAGCATCTCACTGGGTCACGTGGGGGGGAGTCCCAGGTTGCTAAGAGTTCCTAGCAACCTGTGACGCTCTGTCTTGTGTCCTGCCCAGCTCACTGACATCACTGGTTGCCAGGAGCTGAGCAAGACGCTCTGGCTGGCATCCCGCCCAAGTCCTGGGAAACAGTGACGTCAGTGAGCTGGGCTGGATGCCGAACATAGCTGGAGCCAAGGGTACCATGCACCACCAGCACCACCTCCCCCACCCCAGTAACGTGCACCACCAGCATCCCACCCACTCTGGTAATGTGCACCGCCAGGGCTCCTCTTTACCAGTCAGCCCCAATCCCCCGCTCTGTCCAGCATCCCACCCAGCTCACTGATATCAGTTGTTGCCAGGAGCTCAGTGGGACACACTGGCTGGAGTTCTGCCCAGCTCCTGGCAACCAGTGATCTCAGTGAGCTGTGCGGAATGACGGACAAAGGCACTGTGCACCACCAGCACCCCCCACCCCCCATATTGGTAACGTGCACCACCAGTGTCCCCTTTTGTATATCTGTGTAACCAACTTACCTGGCCGCGATGCAGATACAGCATCCAGCGCCACCTACTCCCACGGCATCACATGCCTCCTCCCTCCTCGGGACGGGTTTGAATTGCTCAGCGTCTTGATGTTGCCACACCACACTCTCTATCCTGATAATTTTTTTTTCGAATCATTTAAGGACTTGATCCCCACGCCATCCTGGATTTGTTTGACACCGGATTAACCCCTCCTCAGTTGGACTCTCTGTAAAAAGTGAACCATGCAATCCTGGATTTGCTATTGTGTCCTATGGGCTGCTTGCAAATTACAGTGTGTGATCTTCAAACCCTTTCCATCCTGGATTAATGTACCTGAACAATTAACCTTGTCTGCCTGATCGCTCCTCTCATCCGTCGCTGCTAACCGCAAGTGTATATCCATTCCTGGACTGTATTGCGCATGTTCCTATGCCATGTTATGCTCATTACATGCATCCCTGGTGGTGAGTAGGTTATCTTGTTTGTAGGGCCTAGCTACCACTCTCCTTTATTCCTCACTACCTTGTATGACTTGACTGAGTGACCTATATGGGTTAATACAGACTAAATGGGACTTTTGTAAACGCATCAGTTGGGTGAATGAGGCAATACTACCCTCACATCAGTATATGAACTTACCTTCTCCTTGTGAACTACATCAAGCTGTATGAAGCAATACATATATCTATAATGTATGTGCTAGAGCAGTGGTTCTCAACGTGGGGGTCCGACCACGTCGGGGGTCGAATAACTATCTGCCGGGGGTCGCCTCGCGGCCCCGAGAAAGGTCTGCTCCGCTGTTTTTTTTTTTTCCTGACATCGGAGCCGCATGCGGTTGTAAATCAGAGAAAAAAAAAAACAACTTTCTCCCCGGACGGGTTCGCTATGCTCGATCGAGCATCGAGCATGCAAACCTTTCTCTGCTTTTTTATTTTTCTGACATCGGGTCGCAGGCCGTAATCAGTGAGAGAAAAAAAAAATAAACAGGAACACACAGGTAGATTCCTATTGGCTATTTCACTTTGCAATAGCCAATAGCAAACTAGCTATTGAGCCCGCCCTCTGCTGCTGCCAATTAGCAGAGGGGGACCTGAAATTAAGGTCCAGTACTTCTAATGATAGCATTCCTATGGTGGTTTTTACTCTGACGGCGTACATATCTGCTCAGGTAGGCCTGCACTCTCTCATAGGGTTGCCACCTTTTCTTCAGGCCAAACCCGAACACTATAGCGCTTCACGGCAATTTGTTTGTAAAGTATACACTATGCATGTATTTTGTAAATAAACGACATTTGAGTTAATCACAACTTACCAGTATGCCACAGGTCCCCAGATATGCATTCTGTAGATAAGTGTACAAAGCAGTACCCATATACCTAGCTAGAGTGTAGTCATGCATTAGGACTACCACACTACTACAACCCAATTCCTCCAACCAGTGTCTTGGAATATCTTCTGAGTCCCAAACCGGTTCAGGAGTCTAGATAATCGGCAGTTGAAGCTTTCCCTTCTGCAGTTGTGATCCACACCAGGTAGCTACAACTCCTGGCTCATAGCATTACAGTATGTCAAGACCCAATAATGGATCCAGCGGAAGTTAATGCTCACATGTTGAATCTTACCCAGTGGGTCCGGATAACCTGCACCCCAAGGTACTTAAGGAATTAAGCCAGGTTATAACTAGACCATTAATCCTCATTTTTAAGGACTCCTTAATGACTGGTAGGATCCCCAGTGATTGGCGGAGGGCTACGGTATTGGTGGAAAAAAAATTCCAGCACAAGGTGCGAAGGGGGTTCTTCACAGTAAGATCAGTTAGGGTCTGGAACTCACTGCCACAGGCGGTGATTTCAGCAAATAATGTGGAATTGTTCAAGAAACTTTTGGACGATTTCTTAAGGGACCGTAATATACAGGGGTACGGGTACTCCTAGAATGAGATCCTAATAGGTTGGACTTGATGGACTAATGTCTTTATTCAACCTCAAATACTATGTAACTATGTAACTCAAAAGGTCAGCGAGCTGCCACTAGAAAACCAAAACCTTAGACTATACATATCTCAAAATTTGACTAACAGAATCACATCCAGTGAAAACCCAGAACCCAAGGTTAGTCCACCTGACACTTTCTCTGGAGACAGCAAGCAGTACCAAGAATTTGTTAATGCATGCAAGCTCATGTTTGACCAAAGACCTATCCAACTGACAGAATAAAGGTCTGCACCACCATCTCCTATCTAAGAAGTGAACCTATGGCTTGGGTCAACACCTACTTAGAGAAAGACGACACCATACTAAATTCATATGACATCTTCCTGCAAGCCATGTCCCTCTAATACGAGGACTCCAGTAAACAACTTACTGAGGAATCTGCCATTCGCAACTTAAAACGAGGAAAGAGACCTGTAGAAGACTATATTGCAGAGGTTAAGTGCTGGGATAGAGAGACCGAATGGAAAGACATAAGCCTTAGAAACCAATTCAGGCTGGGTCTCTCTGAATCCCTAAAGGATGAGCTCTTGATAACCCTTGATACCCTGGTTCATCTTTCTATTTCCATTGATAGGAGTTTGAGGGAGAGAAGAGCAGAGAAATCATCAGGTCTCACATACACTCCTCGCAGGTTCATTCCTACCCCTACAGATGATCCAATGGGAATTGATACTATTTGGGGCCCTATTTCACAATCGAATAATTAAGAAGGAGAACTTTGATTCTTTGTATGTACTGTGCTTCTCCCGATCATTCCCTTGATTGTTTTTTTTAACCTTACAGTGGGATCAAAGAAGAATACGCGTTGAAGCGATGGTGGACTCTGGTGCTTGTTGGAATTTCATTGACTCACAAATTGTTAACCAAAATAAAATTCCCACACTCAAAAAATTCTCACCTGTCTCTGTCAGATTTATTGACAGTACTACATTATCCTCTGGTCCTATTGCCTAACAAACACAACCTTTGCCAGTGACAACCCCAGAGAATCATGTTGAATATTTATCTTTTGACGTCATTCCATCACCTCTTTTTCCCAACATTCTTGGCCTTCCCTGGTTAAGACTACACCAACCTACTATATTATGGTCGGGCAGTGCACTTCAGCTACACTCCCTGTACTGTAAATAAACTTGCTACCCCACTTATTCATTGATGCAGATCACACTGCATCAGATTCCTCCACAATATCAAGAATTCTTTGATGTGTTCAGCAAAAAGATGCCGGACATTTTACCCCCCCATGGATACGACTGCCCCATTGATATGCTTCCTAATAGTACAGTACCTTTTGGGCAAATGTATCCATTATCCCAATCTGAATTAGAACATTTAAAAGAATACCTTGACGAAAATTTAGGGAATTGGTTCATCTGACCCTCAACCTCACCAGCGGGAACTGGAATGTTCTTTGTTCACAACAAGGACAACAGTCTTAGACCTATCATTGAATATAGGGCACTAAACAAAATACAATTAAGAACAGGTATCCATTGCCACTCATTCCTGAGCTCCTGGAGTGTTTACAAACCGTCAAGATTTATACCACTCTAGACTTAAAGGGGTCATACAACTTCATTTGAATTTGCTCCGGTGACGAATAGAAGACTGCTTTACACACTTGTTATGGCTTGTATGAATAATTAGTTATGCCTTTCGCATTGTGCAACGCCCCAGCTACTTTCCAATATTTTAATAATGACATATTCAGGGACCTCCTGGATGTTTGCGTAGTAATTGATGTCGATGACATCCTAATTTTTTCCAACAGCCTAGTTGAACACCACAAATATGTAAGATGGGTCTTGTCCCAGTTAAGAGTTCAAAATTGTACGCCAAATTAGAAAAATGTATCTTTGAAACAACAACCATCCCTTTCCTTGATTACATCGTTTCTTAAGAAGGAATTTAGATGGACCAATCTAAAGTTGAATGTATTCTTAATTGGCCCACACCACATTCTAGGAAGGCACTTCAAAGGTTTCTTGGCTTCTCGAACTTCTACAGGAAGTTCATCAATAACTTTTCTGCAGTAGTCAAACAATTAACCAAGCTTACTAGCTCCACCACAAAGTTCAGATGCTCAAGCTGCATTTGATGAATTGAAGAAGTTCTTTACATCCGCACCCATACTCCATTTGCCAGATGCAAATCTACAATATATTTTTGAAGTTGGCGCTTCCCATGTTGCTATTAGTGCTACACTCTCCCAAAGAGAGTCCCCTCTCTCACGTATGCATCCAGTAGCATTCTACTCCTGCACTTTAAACTCCGCAGAGATGTATTACCCCACAGAGGAAAAGGAACTTCTAGCAATCAAATGTGCACTGGAAAACAACCCATCGCAATCTATTCAGACCATCAACATTTACAGTATCTCAAGACCAATAAGACGTTATCCGCAAGACAAGTTAGATGGAGTTTCCTTTTCGAATGGTTTGATTTCATTATCATCTACAGGCCAGGATAAAAAAAAGGCTAAGGCTGACTCCCTATCAAGAATTGATGAGTCATCAAAGTTGCCTATTGAGCCCACTTGCATCATTCCTCAAGAACATATAATATCTGCAACTGTCAACCTAAAAACAACAATTTAGAGAAGCTTTACATTCTGTTGCTTCCTCGTTACCAACAGGACTTGTAGCTGATGAAGAAGGATTCCTCTACAAATATTCTAAGCTTTATATACCCTCTCCAATACAAGTGCAAATTTTAGTGAAGCGATACTTCTGGTGGCCGAATATGTCAAAAATCATTCAAGACTATGTTACCTCATGTGAGATCTGTGCTTCATCCAAACATGACAAAGGACATCCTTATGGTCTCTTAATCAATTTACCCATATCAAATAACCCATGGGAATTCGTTTCTCTAGATTTCATCGTAGACCTACCTCCTTCAAGAAACCATAATGTTATACTCGTGGTTGTAGATCTTCTGACCATGCTTGCATATTTCGTGCCTCTCAAAAAATTAGAAACTGCGGATATATTTTTTTAGATATAATTAAATAACATGGAGTGCCAAAACAAATGATCACACAGTTTATTTCCAGATTCTGAAAAGCCCTCTGTCTCAGGCTACAAATTGATCACTGCCTCTCAAGTGCCTACCTACTGCAATCGAACTGCTGCAGTCAGAATTAAGTTACATACCATGTAAATTACAAATGCATGACCATGATACTGGGTACACTGTTCTGCATGGCACATACCCCTTGCTCCATATGTTGTTGCAAACTTTTTTTATTAACAATAACACAGCTACACAAACTCCTGCCTCAGGTCTGCCCCTCTAACACGTTTCACCCAATCCTGGGCTTAATCACAGAGTTAGGGGTGGACTTAGGTAGGCTGCACATATAAAAGCAAGATCAGGTGCACTTAAAGGAGAACTATGGGGTAAGTGCTTTTCCCCATAGTTCTCCTAAGGGTCACGGGAGGACATATACTAGCATCCTCCCGTGACCCAAAGCTCAGTATATCGTGAGCTACAGCTTAGAAAGGCGGCGATCACAACTGTCAGCACTCCCTCTCTCTTTTCCTGGCTCTGAAGCTGCAGCGTCCGGGAGGAGAGAGAGGGAGCGCTGACAGGTGTGATCGCCGCCGCCGTGGCCATCTTAAATAGGCCCCACTCCAAGTCGGACCCCTTCCCCCCCTCCTGTCGCTGCTTGACCTGCCTATATGGTAGCGCCAGCTCTGTAAGTGACGCGCTGGGCTCAGGAATAAGTGACGCGCTGGACTCAGGAATAAGCGGCGTGCCGGACTCAGGAATAAGCGACGCGCTGGACTCAGGAAAACAGTGGAGATAGCAGTAAAAACAGAAGAACACTAGGGCCTTGTTCACACCGAAAGCGTTGTGTTCCAGAGCAGGCTCACCATATTTCCCCTCTGGGGCGGGAGGGGGCGTGGTGGTGCATTGAATTCAATGGCATGGCACCGCTTCCACGTCCTAGCAGTGCGATCGGATGCGTGGCAAAACTTTGCCTACGTTCCGTTCCACTGCTAACGCAAAAAATAGGGCTTGCTCTATGGAAGCGGTGCCATTGACTTCAATGCACCCCTCCCGCCCCAGAACGCAGGGGGAAGATCACGGTGCGTTCCAGCAGCTACCGCTCTGGAACGCACCGCTTTCGGTTTGAACAAGCCCTTGTGATTAACCCTCCCCAGGTCCACCTACCTGCTTGTTGCTGTCGCCCTAGTTGGTGCAGCCTCAGCCTGGTCAGATGCTCTGCTCCTGCAGAGCCAACACTGGAAGAGCAGGAAAGTGCCTCTCGCTGTCTGTCCACAGTGACAGCCCCGGAGCCTCCATGCTGCACGGCGCCGCAGCATCTACCATCGATCCGCCCTGTCAGCTCGCCTGGGGCGGACGGGTCGCATCTCACTCGGCCGGGCATAGCCCCGCCTCCGGTCCCCCCTTGGCCCCTCCTCTTCCTCCACCTGGCCGTTCTCTCTGTGCGGCCCAGCTTTCCCATGGGGAAAGACCCGTATCATTCATTACAGATTACAACATCCAATACAGGGAAGTGGAGAGGCTTGTTTCTAATCATTGGAATATTCATAAGAGGGATAAGATTTTGGGCCATCTCCTACCAGATAAACCTACTGTCCTTTACCGGAAAGCTCCTACATTGAGAGATAAGGTAGCCATTAGCGTAATAGACCCTCCTAGGAAGTTGGTTACTTTCTTTGAAGGGGTAGGCTTCTCTCCATGCCGTAGGTGTGTGTGTGTGTGTTGTAGGACTATGAATATCAGATCTAAGACCACCCATTTTAATTCATATGTGATTGGAAGGTCATTCAAAATTAAGGAATGTATTTCCTGTGCATCAACACATGTAACATATTTGTTACAATGCCCGTGGGGTCTCCAATATGTTGGAAGGACCAAGAGACAACTAAAGGTGAGAATCGGGGAACATATTACAAATATAAAAAAATGTGTTTAAGAAACCCAGCCTCTCGAGACATTTTAAGCTATTTCATGGGAAGGACCCTAGTGGCCTTAAATTAATGGGCATAGATAGAGTGTCTATACACTGGAGAGGGTCCAATTTGATTAGAAAGATTTCACAAAACGAAACAAAGTGGATTTATATTTTGGAGACTATGCAGCCAGGGGAATAAATGTAGAGCTGGATTTAAACTGTTTTTGGGCTAATTATTCATATTATGACTTTTTATTAATTATGGATTTTAAACAGTGTTAGAATTATTCCTTTTAGGGGTGAATAGGTATTATTTAATTATTTTTATGATTAGTATGATGACCTTTTATTAGATAGACTTTTTTAGAATGGTGTTGATTATTACAGGTAGTGCTGGATTTTAAACTGGTTAAGAATGAGTTGAATAGGATTTTGAATGACCTCTAGTGGCCACTTTGTATTATTATAATTGCTATGGATATAGACTTCCTGTCCTATGAGTGACCTCTGGTGGCCACTTTTATTATTACAATGGCTACGGATGTAGACTTCATGTCACGAGTGACCTCTGGTGGCCACTTTTATTATTACAATGGGTATGGATATAAACTTCCTGTCACATGAATGACATCTAGTGGCCACTTTGATTATTACATTTTCTATGGATGTAGACTTCCTAATACATGAGTGGCCTCTGGTGGCCACCTTTATTGCTATGGGTATAGACTTCCTGCCACATGGACATAGACTTCCTGTCACATATGACAGTTTCCTGTTTGGGAGAGATATAAGGAGAGCAACAAGTAACCTCAGTACATCTGCACTTTCTTGAAAAAGTATTTGTACGAAATGTGTCAAAAGAAGTGGGCACGCACTGAGGTTGGGACACGCTAAGTTGGAAGGATTTTAATTGTGTGATTATTCGACTGGCTTGTTCATGACGAATTGGAATATTTTTTGAAAAAAGGATTGTTTCTGGGAATCTTGTAAGTGTTTTTAAACGTTTTTTTAAATAAAAACCTGTTTTGGCATATTACACTATGTGTTTATTATCCTCTCTAGGGAACGGATACGTTTTTTAAATGACCACACCTGAACCGGAAGCTTTCTTTTGAAAGAGAACACAGTCGCGGAAGTTCCTACTGCGAGTGGAGGAGCAAACCTTCACTATGATTGCGATCCAGGATTGTTATGCCTCTTTGAATATGGAAGTCTGGTGAGTGCGGTGTGTTTCACAGCCACCGGGAGTTTGCACACTACAACTATAAGAAGGACTTATCACTGATGGTTTTTTACATCTTGGCACTTTGTCAAATTTTTTTTTTTTTGCATCATGTTGTGGTATAATTACCAATTTGCACCTAATCTCTACTGGAGATATTACAATGAGAGACACGTTTTACTAATTATGAGTATTAATTATATTGGTTATATGTGATTTCATATTTAGCACTTTATTATTCACGTATTATGATTATTGATTAGCGCAGTGCATCTGTTTGATCTAATTTATTTATACTATTAGCACGGCAGCTTTTCATGTTTTATATTTTATATTTATCACTTTGAGACAGCTTCCATAGCACAGAATTTTTTTTATATTCATTAAAAATAGCCTACCTACATTTAGATCTAAAAAGCTGGAAAATATTAAATTCTCCTCTTGCCCGCATGCGTAATGACGTTAGCAGGCCCCGCCTTCTTTAGGTCTGGTAGGAATTTGAAGGGTTCCCCCTTCAAATTCCTACCAGACCTCAACGCCAAAAAAAAAATGTGGGGTCCCCTCTAAAATTCCATAACAGATCCTTATTCCGGGCAGCAGCCTGACAGGGCAGAAGAGGGAGGGGACAAGCGAGTGTCCCCTCCTCCCTCCACCATACCAGGCTACATGCCCTCAACATTGGGAGGGTGCTTTTCCAGGGTGCTCATCTGCACGCAGATGCCGCCCCACCTTATGAATGAGTAAGGGCTACTCATTCACCAAAGAGTTAAAATGTAAACAAACACACAACCGCTTAGAAAAGATTCCTTTTAAATTGAACAAAAACACAACACTTGTCCCACAAAGTTTTTCCAGCATCGGCCAACAAATGGAAAAAAAAAACTCCCTGATGCAATGTTTACATCGGGCAGTGGGCAGAAATAAACAAAGCCTGCTATTGGCTTTTTAAAATTGAAATAGCCAATAGCAGGCTGGCTAATGCACCTGCCCACTGCCTGATGTCCTGTCATGAACTTTCTCTCTCAGGTCTACTACTTTGCTGATTGACATTAGGCAGGGAATGGAGCAATAGCAAGCCTTCTATTGACTTTTGCCATTTAAAATAACCAATAGCAGAATGGCTGCCTCCCACTGCCTTCTGTCAGTCCACAGAGGAGCGGACCTGAGAGAGAAAGTCCTCTCTCAGGTCCTCTCCTCTGCTGATTGACAGAATGCAGAGGGTGGAGCAATAGCCAGCCTGCTATTGCAATTTAAAATAGCCTGGTTTGCTGGAGGGAGAGGTGGGGTGCTCACTCGTCCCCTCCCCCCCCCCTCTTTCTTGCCCTGCCAGACTTTTTTTGACGTTGGGTTCCCCTTAAAATTCCTACAAGACCTACAGGGTCTGATATGAATTGCCGGGGGAAACCACACGCTGTTTTTTGCTTTGTTTTTGTGGTTTTTTTACATCGGGGTCCCCCTAATATTTCTATCAGACCTAAAGGGTCCAGTATGATTTGGGGAGGGGAACTGCATGCTGTTTTTTTATAATTATTATTTCTGTGAAAGTTAAACACTTTTTTTTTGTATTCTGTGACAGCTGTCAAATTCAGAGGCTGTTTAAGAAATTAAAACGGATCTCTCCGCTTCTTTCTTTCTTTACATTTTGTAAAAATATTCTGTTATTTTGTTTTCATTCAGGATACAATATAGAAATGACAGCTCTCCCGCTTGTGTTTCGTTCAGAATGAAATTCGCATGCATCTGAATTAGGTTATCAAACTATCGGATACGTTCCGATTAGTTATTTCTGTCATCGGAAATTTGGATGCATCCGAATGTCCGAATTTACAGGAATTTGTGCAAATTTTAATTCGGAACGAAGCTAATTGCACATGTCTGCTACAGATTGGTGTGGACAGAGCTGCAGAGAAGGACAGAGCTGCCCAAGGCTGAATAGGAGGCAATGGTGGGGTGGGAAGGGGGGATTGCCAGAGAACAGCATCAGCCAGTGCCCGACCCCAAAAAGGACCTGACGCTGGGGTGGGGGGGTTGTGGTTTGCAAAGGACAGCAGCTGGTGCCCAAGGCTGAATAGGAGGCAATGGTGGACAGAGTCAATGTCATATGTGCATTGTCACCCCATCAGAGTCAGTGCTACCTGAGCATTGTCAGTACGAGTATTCGCCCAAATACTCGGTATCGGCACCTATACCAGTACTAGTTTCGGTATCGGTTCATCCCTAATTGTTACCCCAGCAAAGTCAGTGTTACAGTCAGTACATTGGAATACACATTTCAATTTCATATATTAAGTTGTGATAGTGTTTAAATAAAAGTGGGTGCACTGTGTACCTGGAGGGATGGCAAGTGGGCGAACTCAATGGGACAGCCAGTGGAAAGGAGTGTGCAATGTTGGTAGGGGGGTGGGGGCCCCAGGCCCAAAGCTGTGTAAGGGCCCCAAAATTTCTGATGGCTGCCCTGCATCTGTGTATCCTGCAATTGTGTCTCACTCCTGATTTGCCAGCGTCACCTGTGTACAGCATTGGAGTGTACCTGAGGTCAGGCAAGAAACTCTTCATTTATCTGCAGGCGGTCTAGGATTTGTAGCAGGACCTTTAGGAGCAGCATTAGGACTGTCCTTTGAAACAAGGGAGGATCTGAGCATTACAGTGCTGCATGATCAAGATCATTGTGTGCTCATCACTGTCTAAGGGACTGCCAGGCAGAGGATTGTGAGGCCAGGCCGGAAGATCCAGAGAGTCACATCATCACTGGGACCGGGCTGCCACTAGTACTTTACAGAGACCAGAGGTGTATGACCGCAGACCTGAAGTGACAGAAAGCAGGCCGCATTCACAATAGCTCGTACAGCAGCCGAAGGCAGCCGAGCCAAACACATATGCTTTGGCTCGGCTGAGCCGTAGTGACACCCGAAGCAGGGAGAAAGGTCAGCCGAAGCTGACCATTCTCCCTGCAAAAGACAACAGCTGGGCGGAGCCAGACTTAATGTCACGGCTGGCCCTGCCCAGTTGTTGTCCTTCAATGACAGCCCAGCATCCTCGGGGACACTGGGCTGTCATTACATGTAACCAGCTGGGACGGAGGCAGCCGTGATGTCACGGCTGGCTCTGCCCATGTCTTTTGATTTGTCTGGGACCTGTCAGGTGCTGGAAAAATGTAAACAGTTGGGCGAAGCTAGCGGGGATGTCACCGCTAGCTCCACCCAATTGTTTATATTTTGCTGGCATCTGTTGTTGGAATGCCATTTGGCCAGCGGGAGTTCGTCGCTTGCAGTCGAGTAGGCGGGCGTCGTTTAATTTTTTTTTATATTTTTGATTTATTTACTTTCATTTTTTTATTTCGCACGTTGACGACGCTGGACGTTGTGATTGACCTTGGGATTACATCGGTGGATCCATTGTTGGGTTTGTTTTTTTTAAAATAAAGAACTTGTCAAAATACTTAGTATTTTTTTTTTTTTCAAATGTAGGATTTAATTTAAATTTATTTGAACCCTTTACTGAACGGGTAGGGGTACAAGTACCCCTTACTTATTCACAAGGGGGGGCGCATTTGGGGGCCCTTTTGTTAAAGGGGTACCCTGATGAGAATAAGCCCTCCTGCCCGCATCCCCACAACTAACGCCCCAGGGCTTGTGGGGAAGAAGCCTTTGTCCCCATCGGTACGGGGACAAGGTGCTTTTCCAGGGGAAACCCTGGAAAAGCACCCTCCCACATTTGAATAATTTTCTTGACTTTTTTTACATTTTTCTTTTTTTATATTTATTTAAATATTTTAAAAAAATGTTCATTTGTTTACATTTTTTTCTATTCTACTCGGAGGTAGAGAGGATTATAGCTGAGCAGAATGTCGCTCGGCACCATTCAACTACTCACTCACTGCCGTTCGGCCCCTCTGAGAATAGGGGCAAATGGCAGCACGTGAGCTGCCGGAGCTTCGGCTCAGTCGAACTCCTTCTGCATTTTGGCTCAGCAGAGCATGACCGAAGGCAGCCAATGTACGGCTGATTTTAGCCGTTGTACGGCTAAAATTAGCCGTACTGAGCTGAAGTGAATAGCCGAATATCGTTCGGCTCTGTTCACTTCGACTCGGTTATTCATTCGGCTGCCTTTGGCAGCTTTGTGCATAATCCCTTAGTGATCATCTTCAAAAATGTCTGTGTGCACAAACTTGTTCTTATCATAATGTTACAGGAACAATTTGAGTTGTGAATCGCAATGTACAGAGAGGAAAAGGGGAAAAGGCCCTCCTAAATTTAAAACTGAACTAGCAAATAATGTGCAGATATATAGGAAATTCATGCTCTTTTTTCTGTGAGTGCTTGGAACATTGTTTCCATTTGTTTCCAGAAAACGGATGAATTCACTTTCTCCATTTCCCCACAGGGCTTCTGGCATACAGGTATCTAGAAGAACAAAATTGTATAGAAATGTTATTATTTTACAATTAAAAATATATTCAATAACTACTTGTCATATCACTTGTATGGTTGAAACCCAGGCAAGCAGCTAAGTACACAGTTGAAATACATACAGTATATATGAACTTTTCCCTGTCATAGGAATAGTAATTCTGTAGGGCCAATTTTGTTATCCAAGAAAACCCTTACCAGATGTCACAGCCAAGATCTTACTTATCTCAGCTGCAGTTATGTGATGGGTATTTTTCCAGGACCTGCCCCAGACTGCTGGTTAAACAATGAAGTATACCTCCAAACCAGTGGCATAACAATCGCCATAGCGACCTAGGCGGCCGCTATGGGGCCCGGGCACAGGGGGGCCCGGCCAGGGCATCCCTCTGATGCCATGTGGGCCGCCTAGGTCGCTATGGCATGTAAGGGTGCTGGCTGTCACTGACACAGCTCAGCAGCGGCATAGCTCCGCAGCGGCTGTGAGGGGAAATGCCGCTGCTGAGCTGTGTCAGTGACAGCCAGCAGCTACGGCAGAAGAATCCAGCGTTCACAGTGAAGGAGGAGGCAGGGCCCACCTAAGAGCAACCCCACCTCCTCATAAATCACTGGCCAGTGACCTAAGAGCAGGCGGGGCCCGTCGATATGAGAGGGGACAGGGCCCGGAAATGGAAGAGGAGGCGGGGCCCGGCGACCACGGAGGCGGACAGCGCTGAAAGGTTAGAGGTGTGCAGCCCATCTGAGACCCTGAAGAGCCCACTATAGAGAGTCTATGGTGGGCTCTGCAGGGTCACTCTCAGGTGGGCTGTTTGGTATATCAGGTGGGCTCTGCAAGTGGCATAACTAGCAATCACGGGGCCCCATACAACATTTTGCTCTGGGGCCCTGTGATTTCTAGTTACGCCCTTGCTCCCAACCTGACCTATTTAGGCAAAGGACATACAGAGACGATGACATAGTAATGCAAAAATGATAACATAAATATAAAGGGGATTTTTTCATCTGCTATTTTTGTTTTGTTTTTAAGATTTAAAAAAGTAGCGAACACAATAATTTGATTGTTGGAAGAAAATTGGCAGGTAAATAGTACTTTTCAGTGTACAAATCTTGACACAGTGCTAAATTTGTGGAGGAAGAAGGGGCAGAGGGATTTGGTTCCAGAAGAGGCAAAGTTCCTCCAAATCAGGGATAGATGGGAGCTTTGATGAAGAAGCAGCAGCGAAATGATGAGGTTGTCTCTGTGCTTTCCCACTCTATAAACATATTCAGACAGAACTATGCAAAGCAACAGAACCTGAGTAAAAGCCATAGACTCAGAGTCCCGCTTTGTGGAGGATTACAGACAACTGAATTGAAGTACATGTATTACACTCTTACTTATACTAGCATTTAATAATACATTTAATACTTTAACCCCTTCATGACTGAGCTAGTTTTCAGTTTCTGTTCAAAAATTACTGACACACTTTTTACATTTTTGCTGTGTGATTCGTCCACAGCAGTAATATACTTTCTTACAGAATGTACCCACACATATTATATATTGTTTTTTAGAGGACAGATAGGACTATATAATTATATCACATATGTGTACCTAATTCCTCACTTAGTTTGAATACAAATATATTTATATATATAATTTTTATTTTCCTAATTTCTTTTTACACTTGATTTAATTTTTTGTACACTTTGTAAAAAAAAAACAACTTTTTGTTTGTCAGTTTATATCAAGCAGTCACTATGACTGCTTGATACATTTTTTTACATTTTTTTTGGCTATTAGGCTGCTCCAAACTTAGGAACTGCTAATAATAACCTTAGAGACTGATCCTGACTTTAGTCAGATCTCCTTAAAAGCTCTTTGATCGTGCCTAGACAATCAGAACTGATACATTTCACTCAAAATATATACATCGTATCTTTTGAGTGAAATGTATCTTTTGAGTGAAATGTATCTAAACATTGGGCTCTCGAGCTGTCAAAACAAATAGCAGAGAGGTGAGTCACTGCTACCTCTCTGCTATTTTCAGCTGTCAAATACAGGATCACAAATTGCGGTCCTGTATTTGCATGTAACGGCTTCATTCTTTCATTATTGAAAGGAAGAAGCTTTTACTAAAAAGCTTAATTATTATTAATGACTGGTAACTGCTGAGAATCAGCTGTTACCAGCATTACAAAGCCTGATATAACTCGTCACATACAGTGTACGTGGCCAGTCATTTAGGCACAAAGTGCCGGGACGTACACTGTACGTCTCCCGTCACGAAGGGGTTAAAGTGATATTGAAGTCCAAAGGTTTTTAATAGACATGTGCGACTTCGTTTCGTTCCGAATGGAAATTCGGACGAAATTTCGGAAATTCAGACATTCGGATGTATCCGAATCCCGAATTACAGATATAACGAATGCAAACGAATCCGAATTTCCGTTTCCGAAATTCGATAGCGGTAGTTCGTTCGAACGTTCGTTACGTTTTCGTATCTTATTCATTTCGTTCGTTGGAGCAAAGTGACATTAGAGGAGAAACGTTTTCCCCCCTCAGATGTCACTTTGCTGCGAACGAACGAAACGAATAAAAAACAAATAATATACGGAAACGAAACGAACGTTCGAACGAACTACCGCTAACGAATTTCGTCCGAATCCGAATTCCGAACCCTAATGGACTTTCACACTCGAATCCTGAAAACCGAAATAACACAAATCCGAATTTAAAACGAAACTAAACAAATTTTCTAGTTTTTAAGCTCTTTCAAATGCTGCAGAAGAAAGTTGGCTGCACATCAGATTCCACTGGGGTAGTTTATTGAATCTATTACCACATCACTGGTGGCCTGCCCAAGGTCCTCTCCATCTGATAGTTTTCGACCAATCAGGCTTAGTCATAGAGATGAGGGTAGACCAGGGTAGGCTGTGCTTTGACATCAAGTTCATGTGCATGTCATTACATGGTAATTGTAATGACATGCACATGAACTTGATGGCATAAAACACAGCCTACTCTGGTCCGTCCTCATATCTATGACTAAGCCCATATTTGGTGAAACGCGTCGGGTGTGGACCTTTGGTGGGACACCATTAATGTGGTACTAGCTTCAATAAACTATCCCAGTGGAAACTGGTGTGCACCAGGTTTTCTTCTCTTTTTAACTCTGATTAAATCAGTTACAATGGATACTGCTCCATAATGTTTAGACGTTTTAGCTTCTTGGAGAATCAGCTGGTCCCCTGAGCACTGGCCCTGATTTCCTTTTTTAGGGTGGTTATTTTGCCCTGCAGGGTCATATGGAGTCACCTTTATGTGTGCTAGTAAAGCTGTGTTGGTCTCACCAAGCAGACAGACACAGCAAGGCAAGCCACCTGCTCCCTTCTCTTTCCTCCACCCTCCTCAAAGCAAGAAGATGGACAGTTGCTGGAGACTGCTCTGTTTCTTGTGATCTTTTACTCAACAGGAAATTTTATCCCTATTAGTGTTTCGAACTTTGGTTCTTCTAAATCTTGTTACTTTTTCACTTTCAGTTCAGTTTTTTTTAGGTGTGCATGGAAAATAACAACAGTGAAAATAACAAAAAAAATAACCTTTGTTAAGTCTTTAGCAGATACCATAAAAACATAAAAAACTTACACAATTGTTAGCTAATCTGGGAAATGTTTTATGTACAAATTGCCTTGGGTATTCTCGAAGACGTTTATCCTCTTTGAACCTGGCAATAGCACCTTGATAGCAGGTCAGATTACACGAATTGTCCTAATTAAATAAATTATATAATTCAAATCTGATTACGATATTCATTTAAACTGTGAAAATGTAATTTCTGAAAATAATAAAATCATTTAATGACGAAGTAGAAAATGTCTGTTGGCCATATATAATATATTTTTTAAAAGCACCAACTATTCTCTTTCTTATAACAGAATTCTGAATAAAATATAAAACGTTTGTATTCTTATATTACTTTTGCATGCAATTACTATAAAATATATTTTATAGAGCATATTAGAGTTTTAGTAAACTTAAAATTAAATTTCAGTTTTAGTGAGATGCCTGTAGGTTGGACCACCTACCACCATGTTATTTCTCTTGAGGTCTCTTAATTTCCAAATCTACTTACCTACTGAGGACACTACCATCTCCAATTGTTGAATTTTGAAGTAAGAAACTAAGAGGGTTATTCACAAAGCTGCCGAAGTCAGCCGTTTGAATAACCGACCCGAAATGAAGTGAGCCGAACGCTGTTTGGCTATTCACTTAAGGCATGTACGGCTGATTTGAGCCATACACCGACTGAATATCAGTCGTACATCGGCTTGCTTCGGCTGGCTTCGGGTCGGCCGAACATGCTCAGCAAGTTCGGCCGACCTGAAGTGCAGAAGGAGTTCGACCCCAACATCTGGATCGGCTAAGCCGAACCTCCGGCATGCTACTCGCTGGTGTTCTGCCTATTCTCATAGGGGCCGAACAGCAGTTAGTGAATAGCCGAATGCTGCTCGGCTATTCTGCTTGGTACCTCCGTGGTACCGAGCAGAATAGAAAAACCGTTAAAAAAAGAAAACGATTGGGTGGAGCTAGTAGTAACAGCTAGCTCCGCCCAATTGTTTTCTATTGGCCGGGACCAGCTGTCATTACAATGAGAGCTCGGTGGAGCCAGCAATGATATCAAAGCCGGTTCCGCTAAGCTCTCATTGTAATGGCCAGTGACGTGCGGTACCTCTTGCTTGGGGTGAGGCATTCCCCAGCCCCGCCCTCACTGGCCAAAGCCCCACCCCCACAGACCAAAGCACCAACTCCTGCTGGCCAAGCCCTGCCCCCAAGCTAGTGTAAAAGATGGGGTTTCCTCCCCTGACCACACGTCCCTGGTAATGACTGTTCAGCATCCCCCGGTTACCTGGTAACCAGGGGACGCTGAACTGTCATTACACACTGAGAACTCGGCGGAGCACCGTGATATCAGATAACAGGGGAAGCATTAGGTCCCTGTTATCTGCTGATTCCCCTGCTATGTTTTTTTTCTATCATTACGACAGCTGCCGCAGGCTGCCGTCAGAGTAAAGAAGTAAAAAAAATAACGAATTGCTAGACTGCTATTGGCCATTTCAAATTGGAATAGCAGGCTGGCTATTGCACCCGCCTACTGCTGCTGTCAATCAGCAGAGGTGGACCTGAAGATCTCCATCAGGTCCACCTCTGCTGAATGACAGTAGTGGTAAGCGGGTGCAATAGCCAGCCTACTATTGGCTATTCCAATTTGAATCGGCCAATTGCAGCCTAGCTTTTCATTCCTATGTTATTTGTTATTTTTTATTTCTTTACTCTGATGGCAGCCTGCGGCAGATGTCAAAGTAATAGGAAAAAAAAACATAGCAGGGGAATCAGCAGATAACAGGGAGCTAATGTTTCCCCTGTTATCTGATGGTTTTTTTTTCTTTGTATTCACACAGCAGCCGCAAAAAAATAAACAGGGAATCGGGCGATTATCAAACCGACCCGAAATGAAGTGAGCCGAACGCTGTTTGGCTATTCACTTAAGGCATGTACGGCTGATTTGAGCCATACACCGACTGAATATCAGTCGTACATCGGCTTGCTTCGGCTGGCTTCGGGTCGGCCGAACATGCTCAGCAAGTTCGGCCGACCTGAAGTGCAGAAGGAGTTCGACCCCAACATCTGGATCGGCTAAGCCGAACCTCCGGCATGCTACTCGCTGGTGTTCTGCCTATTCTCATAGGGGCCGAACAGCAGTTAGTGAATAGCCGAATGCTGCTCGGCTATTCTGCTTGGTACCTCCGTGGTACCGAGCAGAATAGAAAAACCGTTAAAAAAAGAAAACGATTGGGTGGAGCTAGTAGTAACAGCTAGCTCCGCCCAATTGTTTTCTATTGGCCGGGACCAGCTGTCATTACAATGAGAGCTCGGTGGAGCCAGCAATGATATCAAAGCCGGTTCCGCTAAGCTCTCATTGTAATGGCCAGTGACGTGCGGTACCTCTTGCTTGGGGTGAGGCATTCCCCAGCCCCGCCCTCACTGGCCAAAGCCCCACCCCCACAGACCAAAGCACCAACTCCTGCTGGCCAAGCCCTGCCCCCAAGCTAGTGTAAAAGATGGGGTTTCCTCCCCTGACCACACGTCCCTGGTAATGACTGTTCAGCATCCCCCGGTTACCTGGTAACCAGGGGACGCTGAACTGTCATTACACACTGAGAACTCGGCGGAGCACCGTGATATCAGATAACAGGGGAAGCATTAGGTCCCTGTTATCTGCTGATTCCCCTGCTATGTTTTTTTTCTATCATTACGACAGCTGCCGCAGGCTGCCGTCAGAGTAAAGAAGTAAAAAAAATAACGAATTGCTAGACTGCTATTGGCCATTTCAAATTGGAATAGCAGGCTGGCTATTGCACCCGCCTACTGCTGCTGTCAATCAGCAGAGGTGGACCTGAAGATCTCCATCAGGTCCACCTCTGCTGAATGACAGTAGTGGTAAGCGGGTGCAATAGCCAGCCTACTATTGGCTATTCCAATTTGAATCGGCCAATTGCAGCCTAGCTTTTCATTCCTATGTTATTTGTTATTTTTTATTTCTTTACTCTGATGGCAGCCTGCGGCAGATGTCAAAGTAATAGGAAAAAAAAACATAGCAGGGGAATCAGCAGATAACAGGGAGCTAATGTTTCCCCTGTTATCTGATGGTTTTTTTTTCTTTGTATTCACACAGCAGCCGCAAAAAAATAAACAGGGAATCGGGCGATTATC
>NW_017307997.1:294288-309265 GCF_000935625.1 Nanorana parkeri
CAGGCTAGGATTGGTCAGGACATTTTAAAAATTTATAAATGGGGGTCCCTCCTAACATTTATAACGTTTGGGAAGAGGACCCCACGCCGCTCGGCCAACTTCGGGAGCTGTACGGGCTATATTGAATAGCCCGTACAGCAGCCCTTCGGTTCGACTGAACCGAAGGGGTCCTGGGGCTGAAGCTAGCCGAAGGATCAGCCGAAGCTACGGCTAGATCCTTTGGCAGCTTTGTGAATAACCATCTAACTTCTTCAGCAATAAAAGTGAGACTCCATGATAGAGGGATAGAGACAGGGATATTGTTGGAGAGATATCAACCCAATAAAAAACATTGGACAAGGGATTTATCATGGTGTCTCCAACATTTGTTGTCATTTTTGGGTAAAAACATGTGTTTTTAATAATTTGTACAATAATATTATTAGTGTGCATTCAGCACTTTCCTACCTTAGGAATTTCAAAACACTTGCATGAGTTCTGGAAGAAAAGTTGAGAGTTTTGATTATACAACTTCATATATTTTTAATATATATTTCAAAAATAAGTGTAAAAATAAATGTTCAATTATAGGTTGCTATTCAAGTATATAGGCAAAGTGTCTATATTCCAGTTCAACTCTATAGAGAGGAATACACCCAGCTTAATTTCATCTAGGCTGAAACTGACCTCCAAAGCCTTGCCAAGATGTTATAGCTTAAGGTAACATAGTTTAGTATTTTAAAGTATAACTTTTATTTGACCCTTGGAAAAAATTAGCACTTACCCCTTGCATTGCCGGGGTAGCCCCACAGGAAGGGTTAAACAAATCTCTTCCCTGACAGGTTTATTTTAATATTTTTATTGCAATATCGTTTTAAAGAAGAACTCCGGGTAAAAAAGTTATACTCACCAATCCTCCAAGCCATCTTGCTTTGGAGGTCCCTGGAGCCTCTCTCCACCTTCACTGCAGTGGTCTAAGGTTTCTGAGTTATCATGTTTTATATACAGTCTTTAGGACATGAGGACGCTGGGTGGCATACCATTGCTGCAGCGGGAGCGCTGCGACAGCTGGCCAACTCTGAGAATCGGATATAACTTTGTTATTTTTGACACTGGGCAAAAACAAGCATTTAACCCTTACAGTGCGGAGAGTGGCCTGGCTGCAAGGGTTAATTACATTTTTAACCAGAGTTGTTCTTTAAGACCCTTAGAAACAAGCTAGGCATTACTTGCTAATTAAAGTTCCATTTGCTGATGTGGTCCTTCTCATCCTATTAAACTGACCTGTGTATGTAAGACACAGCTAATACTACAAACTCATGCAATGGTAAACAGTAACTCATTTGTCACAGATTTTTGGAGAAAAACTCCCATGAACTATGTCAGTACAGGTACCGTACAATACAATACAGGTATTACAAACATTTTGAAGATGCAAACCTGAAAGACATGATGTGCAGGCCTTCAGGAAAGAAGGCATCAATAAGATATATGGCATTATTTAACAACCATTTGTATGTAATTTGACATAAACATATATTTGTTTGCACATCGTTGCTTATACTGCAGTGCTATCAGCAGTGATGGAGTTCATTTAATAACAGCACTAACCGCAAAATGTGTTCAACCCAGAAAATCCAGTCAGAAAGCAGTATTTATCAGTAAACTGCCTGAGTAGTTACTATGGACCACTAGCAAGACACTCCTCCTCATCTTCTATGGAAGGTTTTTCATAATTACCCACCCTTCTTTAGGAAGAAAAATTGTTTTTGAACCTTTTGTAGAAAGACAAAATATTGGTCTGAAAACAAGGAGGGGTAAAACTAAACTTCCTTTTTGCAAAGATAAGACCTGCTATTTTTAGTTTCTCTAAACACTTATGCTCCAGCTGCATGCATGTGACAGCTGCACATCAAAGATGCACTGTCCTAAATTAGTTATTCAAAAGCACCACATAGTAAAAGAGATGTCTATAATTCTTGCCTTATTCACTTGAGTTAATTTACTAAAGGAGGCAAATGCCCATAGAGTCCAGTGATGCTCTGATTATGCCAATCATCTAATTATGTGCAAGGGAAAATTCCATCGTATTCTCAAGTCCCATGAACGTGATTGGGTATTCGAAGTGAACATAATCAGAATTCATTGTGTACTGCTGTTGGTTACTGCACTTTAGAATTAACATAAATAATGCTGACATTGTAGGTCTGCTAAAAAAGCAACATACAATGATGCAAAATACCTTTATAAGATTGTATTGCAAGCTGCCATTTTCTGAATTCTAGGCAGCACATTAGTTCAACAACTCAGAATACCTAATTACATAGACACAATTGCAGTCCCAGAATAGTATATCAAACTATATGCTTTGGAATGCATAAACAACGACAGAGGCATATAAAAAGCAGAGGTTAATAATCTTACCTGGTAATCAGCAGAAGTTTCATTACAGGTACACGTTATTGCCTCCTGAAAAAAAAAAAGTGCAAATTTGTCATACTTTCAAGCATTTCATGTTTTTGTCATTTTTGTGAAATTTAGTAAATATCATGGACATACCTTTAAATTTGTAAAATATTTAAAAACCATTTCAAATTTACACAATCGTTTATCAGCAACTGCAATACAAAAAAGAACAGAAAATGCCAACATATAAGCCCGCATCTTTACTTTGTAGTACAGGTCCAGTGATAGGTTTTCAGTTTGTCTGAAAGGGTTTTAAATTAAATTCTTCTTCAAAGTAATTTACATAATCCCACCCACAATTCCTAGGTGCAAGATTTTCCAGGCATGGTTTTGTGTGGGATTCACTCATTTGTTTTACCTTGCTGGAAAACACTTCTAAAGAAGTTTTGTGTCAACACCAAAAAGGGGAAATCCTTAACCAAGGGAAACTTTGTGCCCACTTTTTTTTGGAGTTATGCATCCTTTTTACATTGTAATTTTAGTCATCTACACAGACAGTATATCCTTCTGACCTGGGAAATTTGTAATACATGCACAGTTTACACTTTACAGACCTTAAAATCTAGTACAGGAAACACTGGTGATTTCATTATTTCACCTCACAGATTTTTTTTCTGTAGTTTGCATATATTATATATGTTAACTATTCAGTTATTTTTGATTCATAGTTCTTTATAGTATTGCTTCACAATGTATCATTAACAGAAGTTTTGTGTTTAGTATTGTATTGATTTTTGTATTTTGCATTCATGTATTAGATAACTAAAATAAAAAAAAAACATACTTGTGAATGATTACAATGTGAAAAGCAGAGCATACACGCAGCTCAACTATAAAAAAGCAGCAACTGCATATTTTGTTAAAGTGACCTTGCAGTAAGATGTAAGGTCCACTTATTACTCCCCATGTAAAAATTCACTATAGTTTCTAGGACTCTTATAGTTTAACAGCATACATGTAATTGTAAGGGACAATGTAAAATGTTTGCCCTTACAAATAATATGATTTATGCAGGGGGATAGGTCCTGATCTTACAGCTGACCCTAGCACTTTACTGCAAGGTCAACTTTAACAAGCAAAAGCTATGTATTCACCAAATCATCATTTGACCTCTCAATTGCAAGTGGCTTTGTATTTCTAACATGTACCACAATGGGGGGAATTTATCAAAACTGGAGCAGACAAAATATGGAGCAATTGCCCATGGCAACCAGTGTCTCTTTTCCATTTGTGTAGTTAGGATTTGAAAATGGAAGAGAGGCTAATTGTTTGCCATGCACAGCTGCTCCAGCTTTTGTCTGCTCCAAATTTGATAAATTCCCCTCAATGTGTTTCATGTACCATTTACATTTTTTGGGGCCACTATTTTATGCCCTTTTTCCTGTTGTGTCAAAACCTCAAATAACAATAAATTACACCAAAATATGTGAAGAAAATACAAGAGAAAGGACACACTTGTTTTGTTTTTTGCTATATTTATATTTATGTTATGCCCATTAGGGATGAGCTGTGGGTTTAGGTTGACCATTAATTTGAGCCAAACCCAAGTTTGTTGTTTGGTGAAAATGAAACTGATGCATCAATAGCGAACAACTATCAAAAATGCACTTCCTGACTTCTGAACTGTTGTCATTTGGCTTAGGGGGGACAATTATGGGTGTTTTATGTGCCAGCCCCCTTCCTATAAAATTTAGGGTTCCCAGCAGCTTTTGTTCAGTATGTGTTGGAGGAGGCATGTAGTAGTCAGGGAAACATCAGAGAGAGGAGAGATAGTTGCTGCTGCTTATTTCTGAAAACATCTATATTTACATAGGGGGTCTATTCACGAAGCAGCCAAGGGATCTAGCCATAGCTTTGGCTGATCCTTCGGCTAGCTTCGGCCCCAGGACCCCTTCGGTTCAGTAGGACCGAAGGGCTGCAGTAAGGGCTATTCCCTATAGCCCGTACAGCTCCCGAAGTTGGCCGAGCGGCTCAGTCGAGCCGAAGGCATATGCCTCGGCTCGACTGAGCCACGCTGAAAGCCGAAGCTGACCGAATGGCCGGCCGTTGGCCGGCCGACAGCCTGCTTCTGACAGCTGGGCGGAGCCAGCCATCATCTCACGGCTGGCTCCGGCCACTTGCAGAGAGATCAGCGTCCCTGGTTAACAGCTAACCAGGGACAATGATCTCCAGACAGCAAACTCTCCCGGGCGCTCCGGGAGTCTCCCGCTCCCGGCCGCCCAGGAGAGAAACACTTTTTCCAAGAAAGGTTTACTCTGCTCGATCGAGCAGAGTAAAACTTTCCCTGGTGGTTATTTTTTTTTATTCTGACATGGAGCCGTCAAAATAATAAAAAAAATTTTCACCATAGCAATGCATTGCTAGATTCCTATTGGCTATTTCGATTTGCAAAAGCCAATAGCAAACTAGCTATTGCACCCGCCCACTGCTGCTGTCAATCAGCAGAGGGGACCTGACTGATCACTGATCAAAACATTTTGAGTACAATATAAAAAGCAAAAATCGGTAATGTACCATCAACTGTTAGATTTTCGTTTGAAAGACCATTCGTGTACGATTCCCGAACAAAAATTGTTAGGTGTATGGCCAACTTTAGACATATATTTACTAGAAAGGAGTACCTGCAGTTATTATTATTGGTATTTATATTATTATTGGTATTTATATAGCGCTGACAATTTACATCAGTCCCTGCCCCCAAGGAGCTTACAATCTAAGGTCCCTATCTCACATGCATACATATGAGGGCAAATTTAGACAGGAGGCAATTAACCTTTGAGCATGTTTTTGGAGTTAAACTTCACCCTTTATCATTCCGAACATTAATGCAAAAAATACCTAGAGCTCCGCTTAAAGTGGACCTTTACCCCCTTTC
This sequence comes from Nanorana parkeri, assembly GCF_000935625.1. Taxonomy (NCBI): domain Eukaryota; kingdom Metazoa; phylum Chordata; class Amphibia; order Anura; family Dicroglossidae; genus Nanorana; species Nanorana parkeri. The sequence goes on from NW_017307997.1 coordinate 299,609, forward strand.
ACTAAAAAATCACATCAGCATGCAGCTGATGCATTGCTCGATTCCTATTGGCTATTTCAATTTGCTCGGCCATTTTTTACTATCTGTGTACCATTGAGGATATATTTCCCTGCTTTGTTTTTACTGCACTTAATCACATCTCTAGAAAATAATACTAACAATAATATCTAGCAATCACATAGGAGATTTAAAGAAAGCTTTCCAAAAATCTCTATCAATCACTTTTAGAAACATGAAAACAATACCTATTTAGTAAAGGTTTAATTGCTAACCAGGTTTTAGGATACACTCAATGCAGCCAGGTAAAAGTAATACTGTATACAGGAAACAGAGTTAAACTTGCAGTTTTCTAAAAAAATATGAAGTAGAATTTTGTTATTATCCAACCATCTTTTTGAGGGTAACGGAAAGTTTACCTGAGTTCAACACAACGTTTTTAATGCAAATGAGGAACATTTGTTAAACATTAACAAAGCTAAAAATGTATGTAGTTCCAGGAATATGGGGAAATACCTGCTTAATCTTTTCAATTCATTGATACCTATGTGCCTGTTTCATGTTTAAAATAAAAGGTAAAAAGATAACATCTATGATAATTTTATTCAAACCTTTGAAGATTTTTTTGCAAAGCTATATGATTCACCTTAGTAGAACTCAACCTGAAACTTATCCTTTCTGAAAACCCTCTAGCTTTTCACCAAAGTTACTCTCTACTTAAGAAATGCGTTTTGCATGTCACGTAAAATTGCTGGCTCCAAGTTTTTCGGGACCAGCTGTTTTTTTTTTTTTATTATTATCCAAAATACTGTTGATTGTCCTTTCAAAGGCATTCAATAATAGCCTTAAATAGGAACTTTACCCATATAATTAAAATAACAACAAAGACTCCTTTTAGAAATGTTTACTAATGACAATGTACCAACAGATACTTATAGATAATTGCAGGCTTTTTATACCTTATTTCTTTTGTCTTCCCCCAGTCTTCTCACGGTGGCCATTTTTACTAAGGGCAGATTACTCCATCTTCCATTACTTCCTGGATCTCTAGCACATGTGACTAAGACATGTGACCATGCACATCATCTCAGGGGAGGAAAATGCCTTTCCCTGAGAACTCTTGAGATGAAAGATGAGATTTCCTAGCAATGCACTGATGATGTAACCTTCTCAGGATGCAAAGCTTTGGCACAATGACATCATTTGTGCCAAAGTGGACCAGTACGTGGATGAACTCTATTTGTAATTAAGTTAAAACATGTTTGTTTAACTAATTAATGTAATATGATTTGATATCAGCATGCATAGCTGCATGCTGATGTGATTTTTAGTGAAAGGGGGTAAAGGTCCACTTTAAGTGGGGCTCTAGGTATTTTTTGCATTAATGTTGGGAATGATAAAGGGTAAAGTTTAACTCCAAAAACATGCTCAAAGGTTAATTGCCTCCTGTCTAAATTTCCCTCCTATGTATGCATGTGAGATAGGGACCTTAGATTGTAAACTCCTTGGGGGCAGGGACTGATGTAAATGTGCAACTAAGTAAAGTGCTGGGTAAATTGTCAGCGCTATATAAATACCAATAATAATAACTGCAGGTACCCCCCCTTCTTTCTAGTAAATATGTGTCTAAAGTTGGCCATACATTGTACGATTTTCATTCGGGAATCGTACACGAACGGTCTTTCAAATGAAAATCTAACAGTTGATGGTACATTACCGATTTTTGCTTTTTATATTGTACTCAAAATGTTTTGATCAGTCAGGTTGGCCGAACGAAAATCGATGAATCAGTGGGGTTTACGTTCGTCCAAAATCTCACGAAAAACACAGCACATGCGCAAAAGGAATGAGACCTTGAGTAGAAGAACAGACGAAAAATCAGGGCAAACCAATACTTTCGTTTTGCTTTGGGAAGCTCTGTGTATCTGAGTTTGAATGGTATGATGGTATGAGGCTATCTGTATCTGTTCTGAAATAAAGATGTTTTCCATTAAGCTACAAAATTGGATTGTCATGGGGTGATATATTCACAAAGTCAACATGTAAAACATAAAGACACGTTTGCGCAAGACAATGCTGCATAAAAAATGTTATTCATTATAATTTTTTTTCTTTAAAACTTTCTTTTCCTTTTTTTTACTAAAACTTTTGTGTTCCTTTTTTTTGTTTTGTTAACAAAAATGTTAAACTTTAAATGATAACAGTCATGGAAGTCAAATATATAGTTACATAGTTAGTCAGGTTGAAAAAAGACACATCTCCATCAAGTTCAACCTATAGAGATATGAAAGAAAAAAAAAAAGTGAAGCCTAAACAGAACGCTATACCCCCAATTACCCACTGTTGAGCCAGAGGAAGGCAAAAAACTCCTCATGGTTCAATTTGCTCCAACAGGGAAAAAAATTCCTCTTGATCCCATAAGGTCAGATATTCCCTGGATCAACAATCTCTGATGCTTAATATACCTATAAGAACTAAAAACAATTAACTGAGCTAGCTCGAACTAGCTCCTGGGGGAGTCTATTCCACATTTTTACAGCTCTAACTGTAAAGAATACCTTCAATATGCAAATGTTAAACATCTTTTCCTCCAGATGCAAAGAGTGCCCCCTTGTCCTTTGCAGTGACCTTTAAAGTGAGTAATTTGGAACCAAGCTCACTATATGGACCATTTATGTATTTATACATGGTGATCATGTTGCCTCTTCTCCAGAGAGAACAAATTCAGGTGAGTTAATCTCTCTTCATAGCTGCGATCCTCCATGCCTCTTATGAGTTTAGTCGCCCTTCTATGCACTTTCTCCAGTTGCACAACATCCTTTTTCTGAACTGGTACATATTCAAGATGAGGTCTTCCTAATTTTTTTTTATAGGGGCAGGATTATGTCTCTATCTCTGGAGTCTATACCCCTTTTAATACAAGAAAGTATTTTGCTTGCAGTAGAAACTGCGGCTTGACATTGCATGCTATTATTGAGTCTATGATCTACCAGAACACCCAGATCTTTCTCCATCATTGACTCCCCCAAACATACTCCCCCTAGAGTGTATGACGCATGCATGTTTTTAGTCCCCAAGTGCATAACTTTACATTTCTCAACATTAAACCTCATTTGCCAAATAGATGCCCAATCACACAGTGCTTGTAGGTTGGATACATCCTGTAAGGACTGTATTCCACTACATAACTTGGTGTTATCTGCAAACACAGAGATTGTACTTTTAATCCCCAACTCTATATCATTTATAATTAGATTAAACAGTAAGGGGCCCAACACTGAACCGTGGGGGGCACCCACTAACAAACTCAGACCATTCAGAGTACGAATCATTGATCACCAAATTCCTGCTGATTATCGCTTATCATATTATTATTTTCAAGCAAAAACAATTGCATGTGATCCTTAATCAAACTTTCAAGTATCTTCCCAACTATTGAAGTTAAACTTACAGGTCTGTAATTACTTGGTAAAGACTTTGATACTTTTTTTTAAAGATAGGCACCACATTGGCCTTGTACCAAGCCAGTCATTAGAGAGTCTGTAAAAATTAGAAATTATACAGCTCAATTCTTTGAGTACACGTGGGTGTAAGCCATCCGAGCCAGGTGCTTTGTTCACCTTAATTTTGTCTGTTTCTGGACCATATCAATAGTCAGCCATTGTGGTTCTGTCGAGGCTATGGCACTGCTATCCCCATTATGGACTTTAGTTACACCCTGTTCTTTGGTGTGCACAGAGCTGAAGAAAGTATTTAATAGAGTTGCCTTCTCTTTTTCCCCAGTTACCAACTCTGAGTTATCTTTTAAGGGCCTACAGGCTCAGACTTGATTTTTTAAAAACTATTAACCTCCCTGGCGGTATGATTATGTCAGGAATTTTGTACCAAAAGCGGTACAATTTTTTTGCATGGAAATTTGTTGTTTATATATTAAATAATTTTTTAAGGGGGTTTTACTTTTAACCTTTTAAACTTATTGCTTACTGGAATATAGTTTGCTGTATGGTTGCAAACAGTTGTTTTGAAACATTCCCATTTTTGTTCTGTGTTTTTTGATGAAAATATTCCCTCCCTCTCTGAATCTTCAAGATCAGCCCTCAGCATGGGAAAATTTGCCCTCTGAAGTTAAGTGTTTTTATTTTTCCAGTATGTGCATGTTGTTTACAACTTAAAGTGACATTAAACCCTGAGATTTTTTAACATAAAACAATACTGTAATGTGTGCCTTACTGTAATCCATGGTTGTTTGCCTTCTCTTTGATGCTCTTTCTTTTAAATCTGTATCTGTTCTCATGCTGGGCAGAACTTCTGTTTTGCAGCAGACTGCCTTGTCTCTGAAAGGGATACATGGTGTCTGTGTGTTGGTTTGAAACCTGAGCCAGCACCACAGGAAGAGGCAACCAGCTGCAAATGGAAGTTCTTCCCAAGCATGAGAAGACATGAGGATTTAAAAGGAAGAGCAGCAAAGAGAAGGGAAACAACCATGGATTACAGTAAGGTACACATTACAGTATTGGTCTATGTTAAAAAATCTGAGGGTTTAATGTCACTTTAAGTTAAATGAAATCATATTATGGTTACTGCTACCCAGATGTTCTTTTATATGAATATTTGTAATAAGCTCTGCATTGTTTGAGATTACCAGATCCAGCTGAGCATAATTTCTAGAAGGGGCTTCTACAAACTGTACCATAAAATTGTCATGTAATAAATGTATAAATGTTGGCCCTTTTACCGTTCCAGCAGTACCATTATGCCAGTCAATGTCAGGATAGTTAAAATCCCCCATTACTGTCCCCGCCCTTGTAGCCCTTTCTATGTGTTTAAGGAGCTGAGTATCCATCTCTTTAGTAATGCTGGGGGGCCTGTAACAAACTCCAACAATTACCTTTTGTGTTCTGCATACCAGCATACATCTCCACCCATAACTCCTCAGCACCATCACACTCACCATCACTAAAGTCCTCTCTCACACTCACTTTTAGATCACTTCTCACATAGAGACAAAAACAGCCACCTTTTCGTTATACCCAGGAATAGCCAGGAATATTAACAGCCCAATCATGTGAAGAACCAAGCCAAGATTCAGCAATACCAATTATATCATAGTTCTTCTCTTGCACCAAAGCTTCCAATTCTCCAATTTTGCTGTGCAGACTTCTGGCATTTGCAAACAAACAATTCAAGCCATTTTTACATTTTTCACTTGTAATTGCTGTATCTTTTGCTGTAGTACAATTAGTACTATCATCTCCAATGTTTGTTTTCAACATGGGAATCTCCTTATCCAGTCTGATTTCCCTCCCCCCATCTTCCCCTGTTCCACACCCCATTATAGTCTGACCCCTGTTTGACATATCTGAACCATTATATTCCATCTCTCCCTCCCCCCTCAATCCAAGTTTAAATACTCCTCAAAAACTCCCATCAACCTCTCCCCTAACAAAGCAGCCCCCCTTCCATTTAGGTGCAGACCATCTTTAGCATATAGGTTGTACCCCAATGAAAAATTAGCCCAGTGCTCTAGAAATCCAAAGCCTTCCATCTTACACCAGGTCTTCAGCCATGCATTTAGTTCTATAAGCTCCCGCTGTCTGTCCTGTGTTGCGCATGGCACAGGCGATATTCCAGAGAATATTACCTTGGAGGTCCTTCCCTTCAGCTTGCAACCTAGTTCTTTTAAATTGATTTTTAAGGATCCTCCAGCTTCCATGTATTCTGTCATCGGTCCCAACATGGACCAAGACAGATGAGTCATGCCCAGTCCCTCCCAGTAATTTGTCCACCCGGTCCACCACATGCCGAACCCTGGCACCAGGGAGACAGCAAACCATCCGGTTGAGCGTGATCCGGGCGACAAACTATTCTATCAGTCCTCCGAATTATAGAATCCCCTATTACCACAACCTGTCTAGGCCTTCCTGCATTACCCTCACCACTCGGACTAGATGTGCTGCTCTCCTGGCTGTTAGAGGTAGCAGTCACATCTAGAGCTGCCAACTCTGGGTCTGCCACCCGCACATCTTCACCCAAGTTAGCAAATTTATTTGGGTGCACAAACACAGGGCCTTACTTTTCTGTGAGCCCCTGCCACTCCCTCTAGCTACAGTAACCTAGCTTCCTACCTGATCATCCTCACTAACCCCTCCACCCTCCACATCAACCCCATTAGCTGCCTTCTCAGTGATAGGAAGACTCCTCTCAAGGTTGTCTAGTCACCTCAGTGTTGCAATTATATCCTCCGGATCTACAATGTGAGCTTCCACAAGTGCAACCTGTTCACATCTGTCACTGTGGTATTCACCCTGGAGCTGTGGCTCCATTTGTGTATACATGTGGCACAGTGTGCACTGAACAAATCCTTCAACTATACTAACAAGCAATGTGTATATAATTTATATGAAATTAAAGATAGTACTTACAAATCAAACTTCAATTGTTTAAACGCCAATTTTTTAACGCCACTTAGCTCACAGGCACTTTGTTCCCAAGCCCTGTGTGAGCAAGCCAAATATCCAAAAATGTATTAAAATTTACTCAAAACATCAAGCAGATTACTCAAAGTGCACTGTAGCTCTGCCATGTTCAATACAAATCACACTGTGGCCCTTATCTTTTTAGAATAATTTGAAATTAAAAAACAGCATTTGATATTTCTTGGGTTCCAGGAACAATCACTTTTGATGACAACCACAGATGCACAACACCACAGTTTATTGATATTTACAGAGAATTGCCTTGCATTTGGAGGATAAGGTCAAAGGAATACTCTGGCAGAAGCAAAGGAGGCATATGGAAAACTGGCAGAATTATGTAATAGTGTTAATGCGAAGGCCGACACACTGTGCGTGAAGAGTAGAGTCGCCAATTTGCGTACAGTTTTTAAAATTGTAACACTGTACAACCTTCTACAAGTCTATCACTATGACTGTCATCAGGTCAGATTCAATAATACTCTCCGTAACTTATTACGGAAACTCAGGTAAGTGTTTTTTGCAATCCAAAATTTTATTAAACAACTCCAATATAGAGGTATGTGTGAAAAATGTTTGAAAAACATAAAATATAAACTTGTATTTACTAAACCTTGCACTGTGAATATGAAAAAAAATAAAAAAATATATATATATATTTATATATATGAGATTTATAGTTTGTGTTTAATTAAAATAACAAGATATGCTATATGCTTCTTTGCCGGGCGACAGCACCACATCTCATGTGTTGGAAATGCAACAGCATATTGTGATGTAATTATGTCTGTTGAGCATTAGAAGGTGCTGTAGTGCAATAATAGTCTATGATAGTTTTTTTTATATGTATACTTATCTATGATTTATATGTTTCCTGCATGATGCTGTATACAGGTGTAATCTTCTTATAAGCAAGTACAATTTATTCAGCTTTACTCAAGATCTCAGTGCTTCATCTAAACACATAACCAAAAGATTATGTGCCCAGGCACTAAACAGAATACTGCAAGTCAACAAGTGCTGCATCCAAGTGGCGTAACCTGCCACCCTCTGAAGACGTTGTGTGACGAAACGCGTTAGGGGCGGGGCTTGGTGGCGTCACACTTTGTACCTCGGGGGTCGGGATTTGTGTCAAGTTTGGTTTGCCGGCCGCTGTACTTTTGAACAGTGAGTTCTTAATGTTTCATTTTAATAAAAGTTTTAACTACTACACCATGAAGATTTTCTTTTTGCTTTTTCTAAATCTGAATGATTATTGGATCTAAAACGATACGGAGGGAATAAGAGTGAATTACCTGGAGAGCCTCTTGCTGTGATAGCTGTGTTGGACAGCTAAAGATTGTGGTGAGTGCACAGCCACTGGAACACACGGAGAGAACATATTTTGTGTTTGGAAACTGACATTTTTTCACTTTCGTTGGATAAAACTTTTTCTATATATATATATATATATTTTTCACAGATAAAAGTTTTTTATTTATTTGTTTTAATTTTATGGATTTGATTTATTTTGCCTAATGGACTGTTTGGGCACTTAATCACTTTATTTAAAAATATGTTTTTGTGCTTTGATCACTGTATACATTACTCTTGCATTTTTAGAAGATTTGTAGCTTTTGATCACTTTATACATTGTATTATATATTGCTATTTATTCACTTTGGACACTTTATTAGAGGATGTGTAGCGCTATACCATTGCTTTGAATTAGATTGAGGCTTAGCAGCCTTTTGTGTGGCAGCTTCCAGAACCGTAAGTTCCTCCTCCCTTTTTTGCTACTTATTCCATCAGCGCAGATTAACTCCTGTAAGAAAGATCAATTCTTGGCCTCCAGACTTAGGAACCCTCATCCCTCATTTAAACTTCCACAGACACCTTTACCTGTAACCCATCTAAAATTCTACAGATTTTCCAGAAATCTTTGAACATCATCAAACTAGAAATTCTTTAGGCTATAAAGACCATAAAGCCCAACAAAAAATATGACTCTGATGGCTTTTCAGAATTCTCAGATCTTTTAACTCCTCTGAAAAGAAAGAGCTTTCAACGACATTCACAAAGGTGGCTCTTTTGGGTCAGACGCTCTTACAGTCTTGGTTTACATGATTGCCAAACCCCTCACACTGATACCTCACACTGGTCTAACTTCAGACACATATCCCTAATCAGTGTGGATATGAAAATCCTGCTGAAAGTCCTGGTAACTAGACTTAACACTATCAGGGGATCTTTGGTGTGAATGATTAGGTGGGTACCCACCTGACAAGCGAGCAATAACATCTGTAGAATTTCTTTGCTCTCTCACTTTGCTAGACGATGCAATATTTTTATACATTAAAAAAGTGGTTGATTCTATATTCTTTTAGAATTTGGTGGAAATCGCAGAATATGTGGGGGCTTCTGGGGGAGAAGAATAAATATCAAAAGTAGGGTCCCTGGGCAGATAATAAAAACTATAAACTATCTTCCATATTACCTGTCATTACTTCTTGTAAGTAGAAAGTTGTATATCTAAAAGGATAAAGGACACATTTCCCTGTACAGTCAGAAGCTTATTAATAATTTGAGGCCATCTATGGAAAAAACAACTAACCTGAGCGTTCCAAATGCATTTCTCCACCTGAAGTGGACCCCACAAAGATCTAGTGAGTGTTTCAATGCTGGGAGGATGGCCAGCTATCCAGTCCTTCATATTTGATCTTCTGGCCATGAGCAGACAGATATGTACCCATGGGTAGCTATGTAAATTTTTTAAAATTTCTTATCACAAAAACTAAATAATAGTATAGTAATAATCGTAATAGTAATAATAGTAACCTGGATACCCTCCACATCTGCTATGTAAGAAATCACTTGGGTCCAAAAGTGTGAGATCACGATTGTTTTGCGATAACTTGAAATTTTAGAAAAATATAGAAAGCTGTTTGGTGAAATGTGAAAAGTAGTACAGATGTCTTGAAAAGAGAGGGGTTTAGATAGGTCCGGAGAGAAAAGATTACGAAAATGCATCATACCTTCATTGGCCCACAAATTGTAGGTGGAATACTCCAAACCCTGGGGTTATAAAGGATTTCTCTGAATTGGCAGGAATCTAGAAACATAGGGGTATCATTTCAAATGATCATTTTGACCAAATCGTTTCTCCCAAACTGTGCCGCCCCAATAGGGGCATAGAATATGAGATGCA
>NW_017307998.1:0-51767 GCF_000935625.1 Nanorana parkeri
CCACACTAGGTCTTATTTTCAGGGGATGTCTTATTTTTTTTGTAATGTGCAACAAAATGTACAACAATCTAAAATTATCTGGTATCACTCCGCCTGTCACAGTAACTGGCGCTATAGAGGAAGTATTGGCTAATGCAGCTCTGCTCCCTCCTCCGCCGCAGCCTTGCTTACTACAGCGCAGGCTTCCTTTGCCACCAGGGACAGTGGTACCAGTGGTGCAGCAGTGTGGAAATCAGACAGTGGACAGCGCGGTAAAGTTTGGTACCATTTACCGGTACACATTACAGTACAGTACCATTACATTAAGCAGAGCCTTCAGGGGGACAGCAGTTGGTGAAATATGGTACTGGAGTGCTCCCTGTCTCTGCGCTGGCCGGAGGGAGTCCCTGTCATCCCCTTAATACAGTGTGTCCCTACAGGCTGATACCATGTCTCCTGCAAGTTCCCCCTCACATGCTACCACCAAACTAGGTCTTATATTCGGGGTAGAATCCCTGATTCCCATCTCTTCTACTGACCCTTTCCTTTTCCAGCAGGGGCGCAGTAATGAAGCAGGGAGCCTGGCAGATGGTTATGTGATCACCTGCCCAGCTTCCTGATTGGATGGGAAGCCGCAGCCATGCTCCCTCATAGCTTCCGAGACACCGAGGACTGTGACTGTTATGTGAGAAATTTGAGAAATGTGAGGAAAGTGGCAAATGCAGCTGAGCTCTGTATTGCTGGGTCAGTCACAGAGAGATCTTTGTGATCTCTCCACCGACTCAGTGACTAAAAACATGACGACTCCTGTTGCAGTTTCAGTGTTGCACTTGATGTGATTAGGGTGTGACCAGGCACACCATGTGCGCATGCCTATGCCTGTACACCTTTTGTAGTAATATACAATTGATTTTCATTGGATCCCCAGTGATCTGGGCTTCCCAGCGATTAATCTAGTGTTCCTTCTGTGATAATTTGCCTTAAATATATTTTTCCTTTTAATTTTACGAGGGATTCATCAATGAATACATTTTAATAGGGGGTGTATGGACACTGTTATGCAAATGACCATTATGAGCATTTCTTACCACTGGTTGGCAGTAGGTTTGGTGTACAAGACTACAGACTACACACACAGATGAATAAGAGTCTCATGCCCTACATTTATTCTTCATTAGAGACAGTGACCATTCGAATTTTGTAAATGTAAATTTGTAAAATAATGGTTTTATACAGATAATAATACATATGTCCAGTTTCCATTTAAAGAAAGCAAAAACAAATGAGCACATCCTGGGCTGAATAAAATGGTTTGAAATGTGTATATGAGTTCTAAAAATATCTTCGTTTTAAATTAAGAGTCCTGTGGATTTAGCTATGCCTGCGCTTATGATGCCATATACAGTATACCACACATAATTTTGACTTTGTACTAAAAATATGTGGGTATCACATAGCAGTAGAGGAGTCATACCTTTTTAATGTGTATAATTGCACATTTGGGAACTAGAAACAATACTCTTTAGCTTGGCAGCGCTGGACCTGTAATAAAATGTACAGTTATTGGGTAAAATGAAACAAAGGAAGGAAAGAAGTTATATTATGAGAATCTAAGTTTCAACACTTACCATTATATGTCCTTTATTTTTCGCTACTTTCAGTTTTTACACATTTTTAGACTAGTGCTTAGTTCTGTCTGTATTCTGCTGTCTGTGATATTCCCAGCTGTGCACCACTATAGTATATGCCTAGAGCTTTTTAAATAAGTAAGAAAAAAAAAACGAGGAAGAGGTGAATGTCAGAGAAAGAAGGTGAAAGAAGAACATATTTAGAAACTGTAACAATCAGTAATGCTTTCAGAGCATCCATGTTCAATAGATAAACTTTTGCACAGGGAGATAGAAAATCCTATTAGAAGACTGGTTGAGCAGCCTCTTCTGTGACTGGGAATATCTAAATCAATTGTACTAAACTCATTTTGAAGAGCAAAGTAATCATGGCATTATGTATACTGTATGTATAACTTCCCAGGTCACTATTAATGAGTCAGTTTACCAATAGTGATCATTCTATACTCCTTTAGTAAATCAGGTCCAAAACAGTTGATTTACTAAAAGCAAATAGTTTGTTCACTTTGCAGGGGAATTTCCCTTGAGCTTAAGAAATAAGGTAAAACTCGACTTTAATAATCCAATCAATCCAATTTTCCTTGCACGTGATTGGGTATTCTTGTTGCAAAGTGAGATTTCACCACATTCGCTAAGCTATGGGAACATTCTAATGCAATACGCAAATTCCCTTGCAAAGTGAACCGCTTATTTGCCTTCAGTAAATCAGCCCCATAGTATCTTAAGGAGGAACTAAACTCTGAAAGGCTCTGTTCACACCTAGGCGTATCCAATATGCGCGCTTGTCGCGCGTTTCGTGGAGCGTGTTTTTACCGCTGTGGGATACTTGGCTGTATCCCAATGGAAACGCGCAACAAAAACGCCGCAAAGAAGCTCATGTACCTTTTCAGGCGTAGGCCGTTTTGTAGCGCGTTCAGACGGGCTGAAATACGGCAAGGTGTGAACCATACCCATAGAAGACAATGGGATTTTCATGTTTGAGCGTTTTGTAGAGCGTTCGTAGAGCGTTGAACGCGCTACAAAATGTAGAGGTGTGAACCAGGCCAAAGCTGTGCCCAAAAAAGGCTGACAGGGGGCAAAAGACTAGTCACCACCTTTGCACGTGTTCTCAATGCAGCTGATCTTTTCCCATCAATGACTCACAATTTCTTGTTCTACACTGTGTCTTTCTGTCGATGCAGGGCTTTGCTTCTTCATGTCAGACCTTCCAGCAAATACAACATTGAGCAGCACAGTTGTAACATTACCAAATATTACTCCAGATCTCCTGAGATTGGGAATCAGAGACGGCAGTGCCTTTGATGTCACACTGGTGATATACAGCTATGAGGCTGTAGGCACAGCATTGCCTAGGCACACTCACATACCTAGAGGGGCATTACTATTTTTCAGGAAGAATTTCAGGCAAAGTACATTTTCAGGGTAATCAACATTACTAAATGTACTCTATAACATAGCAAATCCTTACTTTTTAAGTTCAGTTCCACTTTATATAGTCTTGATAAAACATCCACTATCCTTGATACTATACTACTGTGATCATGTTGATCATAAATACGATTTTTAATATTTCAGATGTGTATCCTACCATCCACGACTCCTCATCTGTGATAATAAATAATCTTGACATTACTAGTAAACTGTATGTACAACAAAAACAGTTTGTTGATAGAGTAGGAAAGGGTTAAACCCCTTGCCAGCTTATATGTTTTGCTGTCTGTGGTTTATTGGGAAAATGTATCTTCACTTCCTGTCTTAGACATGCAACAGGAAGTGAGAGAAAATCTCCCTTAGGGGAAGGGAATTCCCTTAAACAGTTGTTACTGGAGCAGGTTTTCTCAAGATTTATATTTATAATTCTGGTGACTGTAAACTTTTGGATTTAATTCATCTTTTGTCTCTGTGAGAATAGTCATCAGGGCAAACAGAGGAGCAAATCTGCCCAACAGGGACAAAGACAAAGACCCTTTCTACACTCTAACTTAAAAAAAAGTTTTGCCTTTACATTTTGAAGTCCTTTTTTTAACATGAAGTGAATAAAATACTCAATGATTAACATTTGTTTTAGAAAGCTTATACTGAAATCATAATATAACAGGGGACACAGTTAATTATCCAACTTTGGAGGGCATACAAAGCTGCCTGGACCGCTGAGACCAACAATGCTAATGCTGAGAGATGCAAGGGCATCCCATTGTTATATGTAAATCAGGAACTCTCTCCTCAAGAGATAAAATCAGCAGTAATTAAAAGGAAGGTTTGGCTTTTAAATGAACCACTGAGTCCTTTAAATATAATTTGATGGGCCATACATTTGTATTAGGCACAAAAAAACATTTTACTGACTTGGCTCATCCACAAAAAGACAAACGGAATGAATGGGAACACTAATAAAATAATTTCAGTTATGGCTTCTTTGTTGCAGGTAAGTCTAAAGCAACAATTTTACCATTCAAGTGTGCATTTTGCATGTTTTATATGGACTTGTATTTAAGGAACATTATGGGAAACTACCTCTAACAATATTTTTAAAGCTACAGTCATTACCTTTCTCATAGTAAAGTTGTTACCTTGATATTCACAATATTTCAAACATTTCCATATAGCTTATTGTTAAAATAACCAATGACACATTAAATGGTTGATTGAATGATGACACCGCTCCTTCATGGCTGAGTAAGGAAACCAGATGGGTGCCCACCAGCTGGGCATGTCCTTGCCCCGATATCCACTGCACACACGCTCAAAGAATCCGGCTGCACACTGCTGAACTATCTTCCCATCCTAGGTCCTTCCCTCTAATAGAGTCTCTAAGATGAATCCCAGGATTGGGTGAAACGCACTAGAGGTTTGGACCTGGAATGGGACTATGTGATTAAGATAAATAATAAAGATTTTCCAGCAGAGTTCAGTAGTGTGTGGCAGGATTCTTTGAGTGTGTATACATTAAAATGTTGATCAATGGTCAAATCAATGTAGTTAGTGCTTACAGTAATATGGGAAGAATTATTTTAATAGTTGAAATATTGCAGAAAACAATAATAGTAAATTTACTTCAGAAGAGCAAATATGATCCTTAGATTTAGCACAGTGATGATACAGTTATTGGAACACTGGCAATTTTTTTTAAACTTACAACAGGTGTATAATATTCACAAAGTATACATATCCAGTATGCATGTGTACAAAAATTGTAACAGTGGATGATAACATAAAATAAAATAATTGAACAAACTTTGACAGTCTCGAGTAAATCCTTGTAACATAACTAAAAACTAGTCAAATACATACTTTAAGAGAAACTTACAGTGGATTTTCAAGACTAACAGGGCCAGAGTAGTTGTTGTATTCCGAAGTCAAAGAAAGTGTAGCTTCACACCAAAAGTTCCAAATGTAATCAATTTAAGAGGACAATTTCTCATTCCATACCTAACCCTATCATAATGGATAATTTGAATTATTAACAACTTTGACTGGAATACACTAAGGAGAGAGGGGTTCATCCATCTAATAGCAATGGCCTTGCAAGCCTTGAACAATTATTGCAATTGGAATATTCTGGTAAAGTATGACCAGTGTTATTCGTCCAATAAACCAAACAAGCACATTTCAAGCGTGCACAAAAATGGGAGACTTAATAGGGAAGCATGGTAAGTAGTAACTTGCTTGCAGCAATCAGATCTGACTAGACAACTCCAGATGAGGTGCATATAATCAGCTTGGGGTTGGGTGAAGCATATTCACTTATGGATGGTCATTCTTCCCATTAAATGTAAGTTGACCCAGGATAGGTCTGGCGGATAATTTACAGCTGGTGTAAACCGTTATTTTTTGCTGGTGAGACATACATATGAGAAGAGCATGTGTGGGCCCAGTCTTTATTTGACATGGGCATAAGAAGCTGCTGTTTAGTTCAAACTGCAAGGGGACTTGCTTATGTTGGTATGTAGTAAAGTAGAAACCAACCCTTTTGGACTCTATGATCGCAAAATGCCTATTAGGGATTTCTTTAGATATAGGCATATTATACGTTCTAAATTGTGCCTCTAAGCCATAATGAAGTTGTAGAAATCTGTAAAAGAAAGAATGAGGCAACTAGTACTTTTCTTTGAGTTGTGTACAAGAGTGCCGGACACCTTAATGGTACACAAGAGCTTCTTCACATCATGTCTGTTGAACTGCTTTTTTTCTGCACATCACTGCGCATGTTTGGTGTCAACAGGGTACATAAGAACAATTGTTTATTACATGCTCTATTCACACCATACATGTGTGTTAGTGTCCAGAAAAAACCCAGCTCATCGGACATGGTGTGAACAAGCTCTCGTAATATATGGCTGTTCAAGAATTGGATTGTTCCATTAAGATAAATCGGTAGGCATGCCTTGAAAGCAGGCAATTTGTTTAACTCCATTCCAAATGGAGATGGACAACTTTATAAATGGAAGAGTGTAGGGTCTTCTAGAAAAATTAACAGCTGTCATATCCTTAGCACATGCACAAAGTGGAGTTCCAAAGTAGAAGGAGTATCAGGAAAGATCCATGAAACTAGATGGTTCAACTGGCCTGCTAAGTAATATAAAAATAAGTCTGGGATGGCCATCTCTGCTTTCTCCCTGTGCCTCTATAATGTAGTCATTTTTTTTCATTTTGGTCTAGTAGTGCCCCACACGAAAGCAGAAAACATAGAACTGCGTTCTTTAAAAAAGGATTAGGATCTGAACTATCACAGACATGTAAGTGAGTATATAAAGATTGGAAGAAGACTCATCTTAATAACATTGATTCTGCGTTTCACAGACAGAGGAAGTTTAAATCTTATTTGCATTTTGTTTTCAATGGTATTTATAAAAGGAGTGATGATTTCCATAAGGGCCAGGGAAGGGTCTTTAGTAATTACAATCCAAGTGAGACCACATCTCTGCTTGTAATTTGTATACATATGGTGAACAAGTCCTAGTCACCCTTCTGATAGAGATTTAAAAAAAAACATGAGATATAAGTTCCGTAGAATCGGAATAATTTAGACAGCAGCATTTAGAATTATTTACATTAAATAATCGAGAAATTATTGATTATATCTCTAATCACAAAATGTTCCAATTGTAGAAAATGGAAAATTTTGAAATCTAAGGGAATTTATGGTTTAAAAAAACAAAACAAAACCTAACATATGTATGTATTTCTTTTTTTCAAGTAAGTTTTGATTGCATTATGAAGAACAACTCTAGTATGTATTCCTGTTACAATGCTGATCCTATAACAGGATAGTATTTGAATATGAGCAACATCTGAATGCCATACAAGTGGACTTTTTAAACAAATGTCTACTATTTTCCAATACACTGTAGAAATATACAGTATGTACTTTTATTCCACTGCCATCACGAATAAAGGAATATTTTCATCCATAAACTGCAAAGAATTACAGTATATGCCTATTCCCTGTTCCATAGAGCTTACACTATAATTTCTGTTCCTTTAGCCATAACAAAATGAATTGGCTAGGATAAGGTCACATGAAACTGGCATACAGACCCAAAGCTGCTTTACACAGCCTGAGTTACACACCAGGGAATACATTCTCTCTCAGTTTTCAAGCTCATGAAATCACTTTCAAATTACATTTGTGGAAGCAGTGACTGTAAATCATATTGGGTGCATCCTTCCACAGATAATATTAAGGTAGTGTATTCTAATTATAAGCACACGGGTAGACAGATTCACAGTCATCAGTGAAGCTTCACCTTGAGTCATAGTAGTTCCCATAAGCAGTAATTACAGTCTGGGAAGGATCTGCCACTTGATTATAGGTTGTACGAGGTGTTCTCTGCTATAACAACAAATGTCTGCATGATAATGTGAAAAAGCTGAAGAGCTATTGGTGTTTTAATGCACACTGACGCAATGTAGCTGTTTATTCAAATGAGTCACAGTATATATAGTCATTGTAATCATGGAAAGAAGTGTATTTAGGGTGGATGTAACTGTTTAGTCGAAGCTTGAAACACATTTATAGGAACAGGTTCCAGTTGGCATTTTGTTATAAGCAAGTCAGGGGCTGACTGGCAACTTTTAGCCCAGGGAGCCGGACAGTGTCAAAGTCAATGTTCTATAACTTTTCTCGACCCCATAAATTTTCTCAAACCCGTCACTTATGGTGGGGCCGCGTCATCTGAATCAACTGTTTTCATGATCCCCTTTCTTCATGCACACGCACACCTGGAAGTGACGCGGCGGAGACATTTCTGGCTTGAAGAAAATTATAGCATACCGGTAGCGGAGGGATGCCTTGCCAGTGTGCTACACGACCACTGCAACCCTGGTAGTTCTGCCACTAACTCAGAGTGTCAGTGTAATGCAGAGTGCAGAAGTCAGCGGTGTGATGCACAGAGTACAGAGGTGTAACACAGTGTAGAGTTCAGCGGTATGAGGCACAATAAAGAGGTCAGCAATAACGTGCAGTGCAGAGGTGAGCGGTGTAATGTAGAGGTCAGCATGTATGCAGTGCAGAGGCCAGCCGTGTAATGTAGATGTCGGAGCTCAGCATGTAATCAGTGCAGAGGCCAGCAGTGTAATGTAGAGGTCAGAGATCAGTATGCACGCAGTGCAGAGATTAGCGGTGTAATGTAGAGGTCATCATGTGTGCATTGCAGAGGCCAGCGGTGTAATGTAGAGGTCAGCATGTATGCAGTGCAGAGGCCAGCTGTGTAATGTAGAGGTCAGCATGTGTGCAGTGCAGAGGCCAGCATGTGTGCAGTGCAGAGACCAAAGGTGTAATGTAGAGGTCGGAGGTCAGCATGCATGCAGTGCAGCGGCCAGCGGTGTAATGTAGAGGTCGGAGGTCAGCAGGTAAGAAGTGCAGAGGCTGGCTGTGTAATGTAGAGGTCGGAGGTCAGTATGTACGCAGTGCAGAGGCCAGCGGTGCAATGTAGAGGTTGGAGGTCAGTATGTATGCAGTGCACAGGCCGGCGGTGTAATGTAGAGGTTGGAGGTCAGTGTGTACACAGTGCAGAGGACGGCGGTGTAATGTAGAGGTTGGAGGTCAGTATGTACGCAGTGCAGAGGTCACGCAGAAAGAACAGGTACTTACAGTGACTCTTTTCCTTCCTTCTTCAGGTACTGTGCCATCTTCTCTTCCTCTCATGGTGGTGGTGGGGGTGGGAGAGTGAAGTGGTCTGCATCTTCTGAGGCGTAGCCTTCAGCCGTCTCATGGTGTCTTTAGGCTTTAGGTCCCGCTCAGCATAACTATCCTGCCAGCCAATCATGTGCAGCCTCCCTCCCAGCCTATAGCACCTGGAAGGGGAGGGAGCTGCCGTCCGTGGCCGCCAAGGAGCCCGATCGCTGCAGGCATCAAAGGACTCTTTCCCTCCTTTAAAAACGGCCCCTGCAGGCACCGCTGCAGTGGGAAACACTTTTTTTATTTCTCCCCCCTCAGCAGCTGCAGCAGAGCGGCCGAGAGGGGAGAGGTAAAAAAGAGTGATTACCGCTGCGGTGGCGCCGGCGGGGTCCCTTTTTACAGTCATCAGAGAAGCCCGGGGGGGCAATTGCCACCCTGCCCCCTGGCCCAGTCCGCCCCTGAAGCAAGTCCAAAATACATGTTATGTATATATATTTTGATGTTGGAAAAGTGAGAACTTGTTCAGAGGATTGCTAGAGATTATTAGTTGTTGTTCAAAACGTGATACTTATAGCATAGTGAAACATCTTTTAACCCCTTCATGACTGAGGCCCTTTTTTACATTTTTGCACCCATGTTATATTCCACATTTTAGGCCTGAAAATGACGTAAAACCCCCCAACATTATATATTTTCTGAATGCCAAGACCCTATAGAATAAAATGGTGGTAGTTGAAAATTTTTATGTTGCGCAATATTAGCGCAACTCCTTATTAAACCCCAAAATTTAGTGACAAATTTATTCACTAACATACACATTCAGTGTAAAGAGTTAGACAGTTATATCATACAGTATGCCCCAGCTTTATTGCATATCTTTGTGATAGGTAATGTACACATTCATTGGAATGCACCTTTGCTCTCCATGCACTCTATCAAAGACCAGACATGGCACCACTTTGATTCAAGGAACAGTTATTCTCTTGTCTCTGGTGGATTTTGTGATATATTGCAGTAGTTTTTCAATTCCACATGGTCTTTGAGTTATTTTTATTTTTTCCAGTAAGAGTTCTCAAATGTCTGCTTGTAATATGCAGTCCTGGCCAGGACTGGACAGTGTCACAGAATAGGATGGATTATCTGTGGCAGGTGGCAAAAAGATGTCACTCAGGCTTCAGCGATGACTCGTCTTTTCCAGAGTGTCTCACTCATGATGTGGATGCTGGAGCAGAACTGGAGTGTGTTCCGTGGGATTTCCTAGATGGTGACAGCATACAGTTCACACAGGACTAGAACACAGTGCGAAAGCATTGGGTAGAGAAGAGGTCAGTACACAGACATTAACACGCCAATTCATAACTAGATTCAAGTAAACAACAGCAGTCTGGCAGGCCAGGATACTAACATCTTTGATGATGCACTCTTTGAGTGGTGAGAACCCTATTTAAGCACTAAGCATTGAGGCCAGGTGCGCATGCTGCATTGCTAATTATTGTCCAGCAGATATTGGTGGGAACACAGCCAAACACTGCAGAGTTAAATACGTTAGGAATACCCACAGCTCTGTCAGGCTACAGTATGTTTAGGTGCAAGGGAAAGGGGGCTGGGGGGCCTTTTTAGTCAACCTGAGCTTGTGTTTAAAGTGTATGTAAACCTTACCAATAATTTTATTTAATCCCCAATAATTTACCATTATAAGCATGTTTAGCAAAATATTTCATTTTGTTTTTGGGTTTAGATACTCTTTAAGAACCCCATAAAGAACCATATTTTTTACACTATCTCAGAAATAATCCTCCATTACAAACAATTAATATTCATATTTTGTTTGGGTAAAGCCTGAAAAGAGTCTAATTCATTGTAGGCACAGGTATCACAGTCCAAATATGACTGTGTAATTATTTTACCTTACAAAACTGTAACTTTGTCTCTTGTAGTGAGTGGAACACAAGTTAGAGATTTTTCAATCCCTAGAAAGAAATTATATGTGACATTTAATAATCTTCACAATATTTAGTTACAAAACTGTACTGTGCCTGCTGTTTAAACAGTAAAAAAATACGCTGTAAGTAAGAATACCAATTAAATATCAGTGTTAAACATTTCAGACTTTAAGAAGATAAATTCTGCAAGCAATATAGATTGTTGGAATGATTTCTCTTTTACTGATAATACCTACTGACAATCTGAGATAAAACACTTGCTCAATTACTTGAAGTAAGAACTGTATTTCATAACAGAAGTATTAAACACTGGGGTCTATTCACGAAGCTGCCGAGGGCCGATCTGAAGTAAAGTGAGCCAAACACTGTTCGGCTATTCACTTCAGGCTGGTACGGCTAATTTCAGCCGTACATCGGCTGAAATCAGCCGTACATCGGCTGAAATCAGCCGTACATCGGCTTGCTTCATACTGTGAATAGACCCCACTGAGTTCCTGGCACTTTTAGATCTTGAACAGGACTGATTTCAGCAGCAATAAGGAAGTATACATTTTGGTGAGTTACATTAGTTTTAGGTTGTCATTAGGATTAAAATCAGGGGTTAGGGATACATTTTAATTTAGGATTAAATTTAGTGAGAGGGATGGAGTACATGGTAGGATTAAAGCCCAACTACAGGCTGCTTTTAAATGTACCCATGCAGTAATCATTTACCCATACAGTGAGTTGCAGGGACTGCAACTGGTCCCCCGGAACTGCTTCACATCACTGCCACGATCAGTTGCAGCTTTCTAAAATAATCACATACAATGCAGGTCCAGCAGGCCCTGCATGGGAGGACAATGAGGGCCTGTCCGCAACCTGGGGAGTTGGACAGTGGAGGAGAGCTCTGCATGTCAGGGGACTGAGGGATAAGGTAAGTAGTTCTACTTATTCCTTTCCCCTTTGTGCCAAGCAAGCTTTTACCCATGCAGGTGGCGGGAGCGGGGACCCCACTGCACTGATACATTTAAAAGCAGCCTGGAGTTGGGCTTTAAGTTAAGTGTTAATTATTATTTTGAGTTTTATGTTAGGGGTTTAACTTTCAAGGGGTTAGGTTAAGTGTTAAGTGTTATATTTAGATTAAAAGAAACAAGTATTGAGTGAAATGGCTACCAGTGCTGACCACTCCTTTTGAAAACGTTAATTGCCTGGCAAAGGAACTTTCTGAGTCACTTATCTGGAAGGTAGCACAGACTCAGGTCATACTAAAACTACTGTATGGCGAGTCAACTAGCATTTACAGAAGAAGCTCAGCAATGCCAGCTTTCCTATGTCTAAGTGTTAGGGAATAACTATCATGGTTAACATATGGCTAAGGCTCTAGCAGTAGTTGACATATATATATATATACACACAGTATATAGTATATACACAGTATATATACAGCTATTCCTCACTTAACGACCTACCTGTTTCACGAGTGCTCGCACTTACCACCAGCTCCCCAACAGTACATGCGGGAACGTGGCAGCGGCAGTACGGCATCTCACCGACTTCATCTTGCATACAGTACTGTACTCTGTTATCTGCTACTATTCCTGTTAAGTACTTTATTTACAGATTTACAGTACAATGTACAGTAGTGTATATCCAACACTTCAGTACAGTACTGTACTAATACAGTACAGTACTGTATACAGTTCCTTGCTTAATGACCAATTCGTTTAACGACCTAGTTGTAGGAATGGAACTCGGTCGTTAAGTGAGGAATAGCTGTATATGTATATATATACTACCAACATTCATTAAAGCTGTATTGCAAGTAGATATAAAGAGCAACATTTAATCTAGGTGTGTATTATTTAAATCATTCAATTTATGTTTTAAATATAGATTGCATAAGTTGTAAATTCTTCCTTGATTTCAGCTTGTTAAAACTTAGGTTAGTCTGTGAATAAAATAGTTTGCATAGTGCTGTCAGTCTAACACAGTGAACATGCTTACAAATAAGAAGGCACATGGATGAGCTCATTAATGTGTTTCTTCTCTTGCATTGTCCAATCAGCAAACTGGTGATGAAAAACTGACAGGGATGCCTTTTTTTGCTAGATATTTAGGCGTGTCAGTCACATATATATCTTGTTTCTTGTCCCTGGGCTATTTTTGTGCCTTAAGTCACACTTGTTACAATTAAGCAACTGTTTCAAGCTGGTCTTAAAGTTTTGTATGGAACAGGCCACCAGTAGCTTTATGCATGACAGTACTAAAAGAAAGAGCAACATATGTGTTCCGCATATTGATGTACAATGGCTAAATTCAGCCGTGCTTTTCTATGTGGTGTTTAAATGAACAGTGGTTCAGTAGCTTCTCCACATGAATCCCACTAACTGCACTGCAACATTTGCATTTCACAGCACAATTGTAAATATACCCTGTAACAGCCTGGGCCTCCACCAAGGATACTTTTTGTGTAGCAATAATTAAGCTGTGAGAAATATATTTCATCTATATTCTGACATCTTGTTCTTTGGTTATTAGCAAACAGAAATCATCAAAGTATATCATAAGATGGTAGTATAAGATGGTACTTCTCTGGCCTCTTTCAGGTCAATGCTTAAGGTAATGCGACCCCTGAAGCCTCACACACATTACATCACAATAAATGTAGTTGAAAGATACTAATTATTTTGATTGGATCCAGGCACTTGGCAAATCAGTGCTGGAATCCATTGCAACCGTATCAAAGCAAACATGTCAAGAGAGAAACATAGGGCTGCCATTGCTGACTTTCCCCTGAAAATGCTAGTTTCCAGGATGGTCCTGATTTTTAAGCTTTGTGAATTACAGAGTGAGTAAGAGAGAAGTTACAAATCCTTATCTGCCAACTTGCTCTGGGTCAGTGACTCATAGGGGTGGATTTACTAAAGGCTTTTTTGCCTTTCACTTTAGCTGTTTGCTATTCACAAGGGATTCTTCGCTTTGCAGGGAAGGTTTCCCTTTTAGCTTAGTGAACGGGGTGAAATTTCACTTTGCCATGAATACCCAATCATGTGCAAGGAAAAAACAGTATTTTTGCTTGCACACGATTGGATCATGAAAGTCAGCAGAACTTCACCTCATTCAGTAAGCTAAAGGAAAACGTCCCCAGCAAAGTGCAAATCCCCTTGAAAGTGAACAGTCTATCTGCCTTTAGTAAATCAACCCCATATTGTTGAAATCAGAGGACCAGCACGATAGCCAGGCAACTAGCATTTTATGCTAGAGAGGATATCAATAGCTGCCTCTGTGTTTCTCTCATGTCAGGTTTTCTTTAGCTGCTATGTTTATAGTTATTCCTTTGGTGTACACCACAGATGATCCTTATGGTGACAATGAGGTGTTTTCTATTATATATAAGGGCCGATTCCCACCAGATGTGTTGGGGCTCTGGTGGCCTTTATTTCCAGAGGAGCCCCAATGCAAGACAAGGCAATTTGCCTTGTTATGGAGAGGCTTGGTTCACACCACTGCGTTGCGGTAGGAACGCGGTAGTGTGTGCTGAAAAAAAGTATGACATTCTATATAATACAGCCTCGTACCCTGTTGTGCCCATAGAGCTGAATGAAATGTCACTTTTGACATTTCAGTAAAGTTGTATTAAAAAAAACCACAGTGTGTTGTGTTGGGATCAGCACTTTGGCACTGTGTCAGGGCACCGCACACCAGACGCTGTGCGGATAGCGCAGCGTCTGGTGTGAATGGGCCCTAAGAGAGTATTGATTTGACATGTGTGGTAAAAAGAGACTAGTAAAATAGTATTCATAATGTTTACAATGCACAACCATATTTAACCCCTTCATGACTGAGGCCCTTTTTTCATTTTTTGCACCCATGTGATATTCCACATTTTAGGCCTGAAAATGACGTAAAACCCCCCAACATTATATATTTTCTGAATGCCAAGACCCTATAGAATAAAATGGTGGTAGTTGAAAATTTTTATGTTGCGCAATATTAGCGCAACTCCTTATTAAACCCCAAAATTTAGTGACAAATTTAATTAAATGCCCCAAAACACAACAAATTACCCAACTCTAAATATACTCTATATGTAGTACATATAGAGTATATACTGCTAATACATCTAATACAGTGCAGAGAATACATTTACAATTATATTCTGCAGCATAATAATGTCCCCCCTGGCCCTCACTCACTGTGCTGGAGAGAGCAGCGACGAGTCAGAGCTGGTCCGGTGGGAGGAGACCTCGCCGAGCGTTGCGTCACTGCTGCTCCGGGGGGCGGCGCTCCAAGCGGGCTCATCTGGCAGTCTACGGCCACCTAAATTAGGACCCCACCTGGAGCTCCGCCCCCCGGAGCAGCAGTGACGCAACGCTCGGCGAGGTAAGTAAGAAAAAAAAAACATATCGCAAGCTTCGACGCTAGGCATCGGGGCATTTTGACAAGTACAAGTACTTGTCAAACTGCCCTGTATCGGGCCCGATTCCGATGCTAGCATCGGTATCGGGACATCCCTAAATAAAACCCCATAGATATAATTTACCTAGGTTTCATTATAACTGTATGCAAAGAGCAATCTACCTAACCTGAGCTATGTTTGCACAGCCTAATCTTTTGTTGTGGCTGAAATCTTGCATGGTCTATCCTGACAGATGTAGACATTTGGCCCCAAAAGTCAAATTTCTGTATCATACGGGAAACAATGGAAGCTGTTGTATGAAGATCCCGCATAAAATATGCCTGTGCTCAAATCTACTCCAACTGTGTCAGTTTATCCTATATTGGCATTGAATGGACACAAAACGTAAGTTTTTAGCATTTTGCTGATCAAGTACAGGCAATAGAGGCTTCGGATCAATGCAGATGGCCACCTAAAACATGTATTTTGTGTTTTTTATTCTAACATAAAAATGTTTGCTAATCATCTAGTTGTTAAATGTCCTGTATCCTTACAGTTAATGTTAAGGTTCCACAGCAATTTCACTGAATATAAGGGGCAGTATTAATGGGCTTTTGAATCTTTAGAGAACTGATTCTCACCCCATAGAAGTCTATGAGAATACAGGTCAACAGCTGGTCAAATGCACCTGCCATGAATTTCCGAATGATCTCAGAAGTGTCTCAAACTGATTTCAAAAGCACGCTGCATTTCTCCATCAAAGCCTGTTAACAATAGCCCTAACACATCTTAAATCTGTAGTAAATTTGGCAGTTGGCTGTCTAAAGTAAAAAAAAGTTTAGTCCCTCTAAAGGTCTGTAGACCACTTATTATCTAAGCAATTTTAGTTTCTTTCACATGAAAAAAAGAGCTTCCTTACTATGTAATACTGGGTCAAGTTCCTGTGCGTTATATTGCTATGCACTGTGATTTGATGGGTCTGGAGAATTTAATATTGTAGCATCTTGTAGCAAATGAAGCTCATTTTCCTAGACTGATTACTATAAAATAAGTGATTACACTGACTTATTTTCTGCCTAATAATTAAGTCATTGTAACTATCCATTTATCTGTTGCCTACAATGAACCAATTAGAACTTAACATGACCTCTTTTAAAGCTTAGTTTATGAAGCACCAATAGATTAATAACACATTTTTTATTCTGTCTGTATTCTCCATGATATATAGCTGCAATCAGATAATGCTGCAAGTGATTTAGGTTCATCATGCTCCAGTTATGGAAACACATGTTTTCATAAAAGGAAGAATGATGTTTATCTAATCGTATTACCTTCCATTAATGAAGGTTTTAATGTATTTTAGAAATGGCCTGTTAAAGCAAAACTGTTAGAGCAATACAATTATTAAACTAATGGCTGTAGTAGGTATTTAACAGTATTAGCTGTCAACAGATTCTTTGCCCTTCCTCCACTGCCTGGAGCTCCCCTGAAGTAAATTTACTTCCTTATAGTAGAGATTTTTAACTCTGACCCCATCCCACAAAGACTTTGAAAAAGTCTGTATTTTTAAAGCCCCTTTGGAAAAGCTCCGGGCAGCTATGGGTGGATAGCTCTGGCTTGTTAGTTTTTTTTTGTGTTGTGTGCCTGCATGTTGTTGGGCTGCTTCTGTATAGCATTCACGCTACAGAGTGTGTATGCAAGATCAGTCACTAAAATTACATATAAGTTTTAACATGTTATTCTTATTTTAAAAGTCATTTCAACCTATTTCCGACCTCAGCTTTCATTCAAATAATACCTGGTAATCTTGCCATGATAATGCTTGTTTGGGAACTTCCTGCTATAGGGTGACAACGCTCTCTCTTCTTGTCTCTCAAATATAGACAATATAATTATTTGCTTGTACTACTCCTTCCCAATAGCTATACTTAACTAAATGTATTTGGTTGTTCTTTGGGTACTTAAAATACAAAATACAAATATAAAACTAAATTTAAATATAACATTATAGTTGAATGAAATGGTAAAAATATCAAAAGTTGTCATAATGTCACAATACACACTATTATAATTCCATTCACACAAGAGAAGCTTTTTCACCCGAGTCATCAATAGCTCACCAATTTATCAAATATGGATGCTGTGATAAAAAGGCGGTCATAACTCTTTTTGTTTGGCTGCTTGTACATTCTGAGTCCCTGTACAGAAATGCAGAAGATGAATTTTGCAGTTACTGCAGAATAGGTAATGTTCTAGTGTGTAGTAAAGAAGTGTAGAAACAATGTTTGCAGGGTTTGCAACTGCCAGCATGCCCCCGGAAAAGAGCAAGTCAACATGACCCCTGAAAACAACTGCTTGTTATCTGCTGGCACTAGGGACTAGCAAGGAGCATATGTGATCAGGGCACAGATAAACTCCTGTGATGCCTTATGTTTCATGGAGGATGACTTTTTATTATTAACAGAGGCAAACAAACCAATTCATGCAAATGTGTATTTAACTTAAATTGTACTGCAGCGTACACTGTCAAGATGAATCAAATATTATGCTCTGATAATTTTTTTTCACATTTATTTCACTTGTTCAATATTTTTATTTGTATCTCCACATTTGAAATTGTACAGGACACCGAGTATGATCTTAACATGTTCAAGATGTCTGCATATTACATCAGCATAGGTACAATAGCCAGTACAGTAGTCTTAAAGTGTATTCTGTTTATTGTGTATTATCTGTTTAATTTCTTGTTAAGAAGGACATTGTCAGAGTTGAGAAACCGAACAGGTGAAAATAAAAGAAGAAACGGTATGAGCAAAGTGGGTTGTGGGGTACATGTAGGGAGGGTAGGAGTAGGTGAGCACCTTAACAAAAAGAAAAATACACAGCGCTCTTTCAGGGATGCAGGGCGTGCGTGGATGCAAATGGTGTGGATTGCTGCAAAAAAAACGTTGTGTGGTATATGTTCTAGATGTGATGGAGTGGAAGAGACAGTCGATTAGGAAGGGGAGTGCACAGGGCCCTGTACAGTAAGTCTCTTTCGAGGAGATCCTCTTTTTTAAGCTAGGAGATAGAAGGTGAGTGAGGCTCTTAATGTACCAGTCATTTGGGGTGCATGAGAAGACACATGATTGTTTACCACAATCTTCAGTAGGATCAACACATAAAGTGTTTAAATACTATGAACATACAGATTACAATATTTTGGGGGCTTTTCTCAGTTAAATAAGTAATGTTGATTTCTTTCTCTTTCTCTCTAATGTTAATTTCTTTTTCTGGGGGGTCCTGCTCAAAATGAGACCTAACAATGTGATGAAATACTGTGCTTGTAGTCACTACAATATTGTGCGTGTTTTTTTCAGCTAAATAAATACACTCTAATGTTGATTTCTTGGTTTTAAAAAGACTGCTGTGGGTTCTGGTCAAAATGCAGCCTAGTCAAAGTAATTAGATACTGTGCATGTAGTCACAACAACACTTTGGGGCTATTTTCAGTTAAATAGATACATTCTAATGTTTTATTTTTTTCATTAACAGCTTGCTGGTGTGGGTCCTGTTCAAAATGTGGGCTTTTGAAAGTGTTTGAATAATGTGCATGCAGTCACTACAATATTTGGCTTGAGTCTCAAAGACTAAGCTGTTTTGGTCAGTTTATGGTTTTCTTTGTTTCTGTTATTTGGGTTTTTGTTATATAACTTTACTCTTGAAGGAAAGTTTGGCTGATGGGGTGTACATTCCCATGATTGTGGTCCCTGCTTCAGTAATTCATTTGGGTTTTATCTTTGCATCTTCAAAAGAATAAAAACAATTTAAAATGTAAAAAATTTAAATCTGCCTTTTAGCTTCAAATCTCAGAAATGCAGAAATAAGCTAAGATTAAGAGCACTGCAAACTAAGCTTAAGGACAAGTCAACTTTCTGAACTTCATCTTATTAACTAAAGTGTATTCAAGCAGAGTTTTCCTTAACATACTGCCTGCTGTTGTGCCTGTGGGCTTAGACTCTGAAAAAATACTCTTTTGCAGTAATGAACCTGAACAGTTGGTTCTTTTTTTATTACTCTGTGCGAGTTATGGTCTTGTGGGTAAAACTTGTCCTCACTCCTAGCTTTACGCAGTTTGAATGGCATGCCAGCAGTTGTTAACCTTGGGCTAGTAACAGTGTTATTAATAATTATGATAATTATAATAATAATAAAATAACTTGGTATGTTTCCATGCCAATCCACAGCTAAAAAGCAATTAACACTCATACCTTGAGAATTTACTGAGTAGCTGTGTATGTGGGGATTTTTCTGCACATGCAGTATCAGCTGCAAAAAGCATAAAGCTGAATTCTAAACAGGAGCTTATTAAACTGAACTGGGCAAGCAAGCCAGATCTAAATTATGATTATTTTATTTATGTTGTCATGTTCCGTTTGTGTAAGTAATCATGTTTCAAGCAGCAAAGCCAAAATAGCATCTTGAAAATGGTAAATCTATACTTAAAATTAAAGGCTGGGCTAGCTGAGAACAGATATTGCGTTACTTGTAGCCTAAAGCATTCCTGACTCGCTGGATAACATATAAACCATTATTGTTCTAAAACACAGCCAGCAATGCTCCCTCCCAGCAGTAATAAATAGATTGTCTGTGGTGTGAGCCTCGGATGAAATAACTGTTAAGTTGCTTATAAAAATGTCTTACTCTTTAATATATAATACAATTGAATAAAATGAGATATTGCCAAAATGAGGAGATAATTAAGCTAATGACAAAGATGTCCATTTTTGATCAGCGTTGCATGAATGAAGGGCAGCTCATAATTCTAGATAAATATCTTTGGAACAAGCTCACAGAATAAGACGTGTTTTCTCCAGTAGCATAGTTGGCACAGAGCACTTCCCTAGAATTCTGTAAGGAACACAGTGACTGTACACATTCATTTAAATCACCAGCCCACTCATGGTTTCCAACATTTTTTTCTCACACTCTTTTTTTAGAAACTTTTTAATTCAAACTTTCTGCAGACATTTCTTAAAAATTAGAATAGTCAACAAGTTGTTTTTTTTAAGATTAATCTCCCACCCTGTCCAATGGTTTTGAAATGAATTACAAGTGACAATATTGTACAAGTTGTGTTGACATCCCCCTTTTTTTTGCATTTTCAGTGTAGCATCTCCAGATTTCATTTTACCTTTTGTACATCTTCCAGATTAACATTTAGTAATTGTTATGGTCAGGGCTGTCCCTTTAATGAGGGAGGCAGCATCTCTTTGGGCCACATCGGGGGCGGCAGGCAGATTGGCAAGGCAGTTCTCCAATGTTCTCCCATCCCCTTTCCGGCTAGAGCATTCCAGGTTGCTAAAATCCGGATGGGAAGATGTGTAAGGGCCATACACATGTCTCCGCCAAGCTCCCATCAACCTGGGACTCTCTTGCCAGTGTCCCGACGAGCTCCTAGCAACCAGTGACGTTACTGGGCAGGGAGATGCAGAGCCAGGGCCGGCCTTAGGGGTGTGCGAGCCGTGCGGCCGCACAGGGCGCCATGGCAACAAGGGCGCCGTGCGGCCGTCACAGCTCGTCCAAGCCCTTACACATCTCCCTGCCTGGCTCTTAGCAGCATCACTCTCCACCAGCTACACCCCTCCTCCGACTGAGGGGAGGTAGTGCTGGTGTGCAGAATCCAACAACAAACCCCAACCCCCCTCCCCATCCAACTCAGGTGAAAAAAATGCAAGGGATGCCCATGGTTTTGGTAGCTAGCTGTAAGTACACACTGCAGTGAATACTTGAAGCTAAATGCTAAGAAAACAGCCAAATACACAGTTATTCATTTTTGATAAGTAGGGAAAAGTTAAAACCTCTGCCATGTTTTTATTGTCTGTGTCCAAGTAGGGAGATTATTCCTTATTTCCTTAACTGTGGACGCAACAGGAACAAAGAGTAAATCTCTCCAAAGTGAGGGAAATTCCCTCTTAGACTATTGTCACCACAAGTATCCTTTTTAGAAGACTTTCCCTCTATTTCTGTTCCAGTGGCATTTTGAAGTTTACTCATTTACAGTTAAGGCGGTACCATATTAGTGTATGTTAATAACATGGTACCGTGTGATTAACTTGACACATCAGTGTGAACGTACCCGTAGAGTGTAAGGCCCCATTTACACAGGGATTTTTTAGCATTCCTGCAGCATGAATCTCCAGATTCTTGTGGCAGGTATCCCAGTTGTGTCCATTCAGAAGAGTCCCCCTTCTTACATGGCACGATTACATGTGGTTTGAGATAGATGATTGTTGCTGGACACAGGATAGATAGGTCCAGGGACAGCCTTCTATCCCAAACAGTTACATGTGGATTGCCACTGGCAGATGCATCTGAACGGGAACACCTAGGATTCCTGCCACAAGAATCTATAGGTTCTTGCCACAGGTTTTCCAGAAAGCAGCAAAATACCCATGAGAATAGTGCCTTAGATGTGTTGGAAACTAGCCTTACAGTACTGGATAGATTAAATGACTACTTGTATCAACTAAAACACAATTTGCCTATATGTGGGGTCTGTTGGCAAAAGTTATTTTGCATGTCTAAAATGTTAGCTGGAGCTAGCCATTTCACACTTTGCCTCGGGCAGAAAAAAGGCTAGGGACACCCCTGAGTGTGGAAGTGTGGATTAGAGTGTGGATGAGTTATATCATTCGTCAGGCTTTTATTGTGATTTGTGTCCAGCTGGGAAAATATACCCTCACTGAACAAAAAATGATGGAAGGTCCAAAATGTTAAAGTTAGTCACCACAAAAGGAGGTAAAGAGGAAACTTCCAATGCTGACACTTGTTTTGATGACACCTGCCATATATGGGAGCATTACTCATGTTGGAAAGATTGTCCCTCACTTTCTGTTGTGTTTTAGCTAAGGGGTTTTATCTATTCCATACAATATCCAAAAACCAAAAAAATATAGCTCTATCAGCTTCATTACAGGATAGTCACCTCCCTGCTTTCAGCTTGTGATTGAACTATAAGGAGTAGCAACAGCAGATTGATTGACCACTAATGCTGAATATTGCCCTTCTGAATTCTATTGTAAAGTAGATTACAAGAGGCTACTATCAAGACAGATTCAGGCCCTTACATTAGTTGCATTGGAAATATATGTATTCATTGTTTAATGAATACATAACTGCATTTATCTGTGTTGTGGCTAGAGTGCAGCTATAATGACATGCTGTCCATAGTGTTTACTACCCCAGAAGAAACACATGAACAAGTATGTCCTCAAACAACTCCACACTTCTCTAGCTAGAAGATATAAACAGTTGCAATTAAACAGCTGTCTGGAATTGTAGTTGTAAAAGCTAAGAGCCATGGATACCAATGCATCTTAATGACTTTTGCACATTGAGATTCTTATTTTTAGTAAACAAATTTCAGTTTGTTGATAAGAAACTGAGAAAAATTGAAAATAGGATAAACATGGCTACATTGGATTTTCCTTCAAACATAAAAATTAACGCTATAGTAAGCATTCAGTAAACTTACAATTCCCACTGTTTTATTTGCTTCTTAACATATTTGTAATCGCATTATGGTATGCAATACAACAATCAACATATGCAAATAGTAAATACTTATTTGGCCATATACATAATTCAGCATTGAATCTGGAACCAAAATAAGCCAGTGGTTGATTAATCAGAAACAATAAAATGATACTTCTACAGGAGCTGAGGGGGGAAGATAAGACTTGTCTGTCATTTATAGTGCTACAACACATAGCATAAGTACAAACATAGAAAAACTGAGATGATGTATGAATACTAATTGGATTACTATATTTTTTTAACATCTATGTGAAGTACTGATGTGTTGTACAACTTTGTGAAATATTACAGGATTTGAGAACAGGCACACAGGAAAAATTACACTGAATTCAAGACATACTTTTACTTACATCTAATTAAAAAAAAAACATTTCCTATAGTTTTTGTTCCCAAAAGAAAAAAAGGCTTTCAAATACCTAGACAAAAGGCAATCTATTAAAGTAAGAGAATAGCAGGCAAATTAAAGTGAGGAACCCAGGAACTTGGGTAAAGTCTTCATGAGAAATCAGTAGACCTAGGACTAAATTGTGACACCACAATATTACAGTCCAGATACAAGTTTAGTTCATTGTTAAAATTGTACACAATTGCACTTCCTTAAAGCAGCTAAAGCCTTCATCCAAGGCACATGAAAACAAACATCTCCTCCCATAACAGCATGCATATGGAGGACCTGACTGCAATGCTTAAAGACAAACCATACTGCTCTAGGCAAACATAGTTCTATTTAAAAGATACATGGTTTCTGCGTAACACACCAATGATAGTGGTGCTACTGGTACCACCTAAAATACCAATCCCAGCCCTACAGCGTTAACAATAGGCAGATCAGCCCATGAGCAGAGATTCCTTCTCCCAGGGAGGGAGACACAATTGTTCTGACTTTCCTCCTACCCTTACGTTGTTTTCCCTTCCACCCTTGTGCATCTCAGTCCCCACTTTGTGGGCTTCCCTCTCCCATTTCCTCCTCAACCGCCATCTTGGAGTGGCTTTTCCTTTCCATTTTTTCTTTTCATCTAATTTGCATCTAATTACAAGCTTCCCTTTTACATTGTGTTTTCCATGCCCTCCAAATACACATACAATTTTCACTCGAGGCTATACACTCGAGGCAAGACATGCCCTATTCCCTCTCACCTACAACTCTAAACTTTTATACGTTTACTTAAGTGCATATTTTATTTACAGTATTGGTTTCTTGTGTCCAATATGCTTTCAAATGGTTGTTTATTGCCACTTTATTGTACTTCTTCCTGATAACATGATGTATATGCCTTGTGGAATACAAATAAAGAATACAAAAATGTACACAAAAAAAAATACACAAAGCCTTACAATGGAATACATTTGTATCTTGATTCTAATATCATGGTGTGGTGCATAGGGATACGCCAATCTACCTGAGTATGGGTTGAGAGCAGTTTTGCATATTTTGCTCTAAGTTAAAAAAATGTTGTGCCAGGTCCCATGGAGGATAGAACCTACTATTTGTGGGGGCTAATAAGCAAGCTATTGTCAGATAAAAGGTATGAGAAGCCGGAGTTATCCATTCCTTTAAAATATTGGCTCTGCTGACTAGGGGAAAATGCTATCCACTCCATTTTAGGTTGTTCTCTTTTTGTTACTGGCAAACCGGCACAATTTCACAAATTCCTGGGATTCACTACGAACCCATTAGAGCAGCAAACCAATTGTGAACCTAATGTCTATTGTAGCAGCAAACCTAGTGGCAGCCCACTGTCCAGATATCATACACTTATACCATCCTAACACCAGAGGATGGGACCAAGAAAACATTTAGGGATTCAGAGCCACCTACCTAAATTCAATTTAAAATCAATTCATCTTTATTATATAAACATTAAAAAACACAGAGAACACACTGATGGCATATGCATTTTGAGCCAAAGGCTTTATTATAGCCAGTGATAGGGTATGTGCTTTTTTTTTTTTTAATAACACTGTTATTGATATGCAAATATTGAATTTTTGTCAGTTAACAGTTAAGCACTTATGTCTATTACTAACCATACCCCTTTATCAGTGACATATGCAGAGAGCTCTGACACATGACACAGGTCACACACATTTCACCTTTTCTATGCAGTGTGAAAGGCATGATTGCAGCACCCAAGAGGGAATAACAAGGTCTTTTAGGACAGACTGGAGAAAAGTTCACTGATTATGCACCAGTGATTTTAAAATAAATCAGATTTTTGACTGTTTCCACATTTAATGATGTCTTCAAAATTCACTTTGCAAAGAATACCCAATCATGGAAAATAAGAAAAACAGTATTTTTGTTGCACATGGTTGGATGATGGAAGTCATCAGATCTTCCCCTTATTCACTAAGCTAAGTGAACATGCCCTTGCAAAGTGCATATCCCCTTGCAAAGTGAACAACCTAATTGCCTTGAGTAAATCTATGATTACTTGGTGCAACCCTTTTGTAGCAAGGCATCTGGCTTATCTAAAAGCTCCCCTATTGGCTCTTCTGAACCTGCTGGCCTTAGTTCAAATGTCATGTTGTGCATTATAGTTAAAAAAATCTCCTGGGTAAATCTGCACAAAACTTAGCCGGTAAAGCAGACTTCAAACCCATGGGATTCACCTCCAACCTTCAAACCTGCGGGATTCACCTCCTCCATTCACCTCAGTATGCCCATGCTAACATGTACAATGCAGTGGTGACATATTAACTGTTTGCTTTAAAGTAAGTTATGGCAAACTGTGAACAGAATGGCTTTTGTTCTGTTAATAAAAGTATAATTTTTGGGTGTGGGGGCAAAATGAAAAGTAAAAGTGCATCTGTCTTGGACTAGGCAAGAAAAGGCCTAGTTTTTACAGCTCAGTATGCTCTCTTTCCAACTATAGCTATGACCATTTTGATGTGTAAACCCACTTACCTTTGAGTTAAAGGAGAATTATGGGCAAACCTTTTTGGGCCATACTTCTCTTTAAGGTCACAGGAGGACATTTACTAATGTCTTCCTGCGACTCAAAACTTAGCATATAATGGGCTATTGCCCGCTATATTCTGACAGCACAGAACCGCACGGCAGCCGTGAAAGATCTCAACAATATTGTCGGGATCCACCCTGCTGCCATATTGACAGCTGTCTCTGCCTCTCTAGAGAAAGAGCCTGCTGTGCCTGCCCCCTCTCCCATCTGTCCCTCCAGTCAGCACTGGAGGAACAGAGAGGGTCGTGGGGAATCCTGCATGGAGCAGTGACTGACAGTTTACACCCTCTGCATGAGAAGATTGTGAACTGAGCGATCAGTGGTATGTTCACTCTCCTCATAGTTCTTCTTTAAAATTTTAATGTGGAAAACCACTTACCTGTGAGTTAAAATGGATGTATCAGCTACAACAAGCAATGTGATGACCACAACATTATTTGCATTTTAGTTTTTTGAAGAAAATCTTTAACTTTTGTGTATTTTCTATGAACTGGCATGTTGGTAACTGTACACATTCATTACCAGGCTGGTGTTACACTCATTTCATTAATGCGAAAAAGTCACTAAAATGCAAGTATGCTTATTGAATATTAAACCGGCCCACCCATCTTTGTCAAAACTCATTATGCCTGTAAAAAAATCTATAAAGATAAGTTAGAATATATACTTACCTTACCTCCAGCTTTTACCCATGGCTTTTAAACAAGAGTGAATTTACAATACTTCCTCCTCCCCCCCTGCCCCTTCTGGAGCATCACAGGATCTGGGAAATTAAGCAATTCCAGAATTCCTCACAGTTGCTTTTTTCTACAGATATCATACAGCGTATTGATAAGTTGGGCCAGTATGTAAAAGGTGAACCGTGCATTCCATCACAAGGTCCACTTTAAAGCTTTCTTTAGCCTAAAGCTATATATACATCTCAAGGGCAATACTAAGACGATGCTTTTAAGTAGGGTTGCACAGATACCAAGTACAGTACTCGGTACAAGTACGAGTACATGTACCGATACTTTTGAGCTCCAAGACTAGACTAGAGAAAAATGCAAAAATTAGGAGGCAGCTGTCATTTGTAAGGAGCACACGGAGCTCCTGGGATTTGTACATCTCTGTTTTAATGTACAATTTTGCTTTTAGAAATATAAATAAAGGGATGCACAGATACCAGTTTTGCGAGTACGAGTACTGGTACTTGCCAAGTACTTACAAGTACAAGTACTGATACATGTTTGTTTATTGCCATGTGACAGTTTTTCTAAAACAATACAGACTCATGATTTCAGGGCAGTGGTGGAGTGCCAGAGCCAGGTCCCAGCTGCAACCGCTGCAACCCTGGTAGTTCTCATGAAAATGCCAAGTATCTGCACTGGTACTCGAAAAGTATCTGTGCATCCCTACTTTTAAGGTGAAGAAAGGTCAATCAAAAAAGTCATATTGATTGACAAGCAGTAAAAAGTGTGAACAAGCCTAGTGTGTTTACAACCCATGAGGCTGTGGGTTGCACATTCACTGCAGGTGTACTGTACATGAAAATCCTTTTTAGAAACGTAAAGCATTCTATTCCATACATCTTAATTAAAATAATAATAATTGATTCTTATACTGTTACGTTCAGTCAGATACACAATCACTGAATGCACTTATGAAACAAATACAACACAATGCTTCCAATAATAAATTTAGGAGACCAAAAAGTCTAAAGTAAGACTGCTTTTAATGTATTCATTGCTATTTGACCTTCCAACTTGGGACATACTGTCAACTCTAGAGAGTAGGCATGAATTTAATGAGTATGGGGCTACCTCCAGCTTGGGGCAAACTCACAGTTTGCCCCTAGCTGGCTTTGGGGCAAACTCACAGGTGACCTAAATCCCAAGCTCATCCAGAGTCATCTCAAGCAGCAATTTGAAGAAAGTTTCATTATTTGTATTAAGTCCATACGTATTAACTATGGTAATTTCTTTGTTCCCCGCCTCAATAATTATGTTGGCCTGTCTACTCTCCTCCTGATCAGCTTGTGGTTGCAACACATGACAAGGTAAGTTCCTATTCATATAAGTCACTACCCCAGTCCTACGACAATTAACCGCAACTCCATCTCCGCCGTCCTAACATGTTGCCACTTGCAGTGTTTGTGGGGAGGTTGCAGGCACTTGGCTGAATGTGGCTTTGTAATAATTTTTTCCATATCAGCTATCCAGAAGTGTTTTGGCACCTGCAGTTCAAATAGGTACAGTGTGCAGTGTTTAGAGATGCACCTGGAACTTTTTCTCTGTGCTGCTATCCAATCTCCTGTTGGAACCAGATGTCCATTCCTGTCCTTAAAAAATATTTGTTCCTTTAAATGGTTCCACCAAAACCAGAACTTTAATATAAAGCTAAAGTTTCTCTATTAAACAATTTTCAAAATTATTTTATTCCGGATTCAGAGCTTTGGCATCTTCAGATATAAATGATGTTAATGCAGAGCAGCTTCTCACTTTTTATGCTGTTTTGCTGATGGTGTTAATGAAAACAGCTTTCTCCACACACTGAAACAGGAGATTAACTCATCTATAATTCAGCATACATTCCTACAGGAAATAAAACTTCCCGGCCCCAGTGTCCTGAAGGGAAGAGACGCTGCTCTTTCGTTGCTATCACCATTGCTCCACCCATGTAAATCAGAAATGAGCAGGAGGCTGTGTCCTATGGTCTCATCTTCTCATTTCAGGGAATAAGGGGAACACACAACAGCAGAACGCACATCAACAAGTACGAGTACATGTACCGATACTTTTGAGCTCCAAGACTAGACTAGAGAAAAATGCAAAAATTAGGAGGCAGCTGTCATTTGTAAGGAGCACACGGAGCTCCTGGGATTTGTACATCTCTGTTTTAATGTACAATTTTGCTTTTAGAAATATAAATAAAGGGATGCACAGATACCAGTTTTGCGAGTACGAGTACTGGTACTTGCCAAGTACTTACAAGTACAAGTACTGATACATGTTTGTTTATTGCCATGTGACAGTTTTTCTAAAACAATACAGACTCATGATTTCAGGGCAGTGGTGGAGTGCCAGAGCCAGGTCCCAGCTGCAACCGCTGCAACCCTGGTAGTTCTCATGAAAATGCCAAGTATCTGCACTGGTACTCGAAAAGTATCTGTGCATCCCTACTTTTAAGGTGAAGAAAGGTCAATCAAAAAAGTCATATTGATTGACAAGCAGTAAAAAGTGTGAACAAGCCTAGTGTGTTTACAACCCATGAGGCTGTGGGTTGCACATTCACTGCAGGTGTACTGTACATGAAAATCCTTTTTAGAAACGTAAAGCATTCTATTCCATACATCTTAATTAAAATAATAATAATTGATTCTTATACTGTTACGTTCAGTCAGATACACAATCACTGAATGCACTTATGAAACAAATACAACACAATGCTTCCAATAATAAATTTAGGAGACCAAAAAGTCTAAAGTAAGACTGCTTTTAATGTATTCATTGCTATTTGACCTTCCAACTTGGGACATACTGTCAACTCTAGAGAGTAGGCATGAATTTAATGAGTATGGGGCTACCTCCAGCTTGGGGCAAACTCACAGTTTGCCCCTAGCTGGCTTTGGGGCAAACTCACAGGTGACCTAAATCCCAAGCTCATCCAGAGTCATCTCAAGCAGCAATTTGAAGAAAGTTTCATTATTTGTATTAAGTCCATACGTATTAACTATGGTAATTTCTTTGTTCCCCGCCTCAATAATTATGTTGGCCTGTCTACTCTCCTCCTGATCAGCTTGTGGTTGCAACACATGACAAGGTAAGTTCCTATTCATATAAGTCACTACCCCAGTCCTACGACAATTAACCGCAACTCCATCTCCGCCGTCCTAACATGTTGCCACTTGCAGTGTTTGTGGGGAGGTTGCAGGCACTTGGCTGAATGTGGCTTTGTAATAATTTTTTCCATATCAGCTATCCAGAAGTGTTTTGGCACCTGCAGTTCAAATAGGTACAGTGTGCAGTGTTTAGAGATGCACCTGGAACTTTTTCTCTGTGCTGCTATCCAATCTCCTGTTGGAACCAGATGTCCATTCCTGTCCTTAAAAAATATTTGTTCCTTTAAATGGTTCCACCAAAACCAGAACTTTAATATAAAGCTAAAGTTTCTCTATTAAACAATTTTCAAAATTATTTTATTCCGGATTCAGAGCTTTGGCATCTTCAGATATAAATGATGTTAATGCAGAGCAGCTTCTCACTTTTTATGCTGTTTTGCTGATGGTGTTAATGAAAACAGCTTTCTCCACACACTGAAACAGGAGATTAACTCATCTATAATTCAGCATACATTCCTACAGGAAATAAAACTTCCCGGCCCCAGTGTCCTGAAGGGAAGAGACGCTGCTCTTTCGTTGCTATCACCATTGCTCCACCCATGTAAATCAGAAATGAGCAGGAGGCTGTGTCCTATGGTCTCATCTTCTCATTTCAGGGAATAAGGGGAACACACAACAGCAGAACGCACATCAGTAGAGTACAGGTTCTAACATCCACTTACAAACCTTGGATAAATAAAACCAAATACAGATTATTTCTTTACTTCGAAAGTAATGACATTCATCTTCCTACATTAAGGCTGACTCAGTGCTTGAGCTTTGGGTAAAAAAAACACATGTTAATGCATGATACTATGTACAGAACATGGCAATGGCATTTATTTAGAATGACATCTTAACACATAAAGTTACTGCTAACACCCCTGTTTTACAACATATTACAATGTACATATTGTGAATTGTAGTGCACCGTGTTGCCCAAAATGGTGCAGGAGAAGTTTTTTGTGTGTTGAGGTGAGCTGCCACCCAATTCAAAATGAATGACGCAGCATGTTTGAATGCATGGAAATGGTTATTACACACCAGTGTGGAGGGGCCCTTACTGGTTATGATGATATAGGCTGAGACCAGAAGACTTTGCTTGAGGCATCTGATACAATGTTTCTTAATATTTACACTATTCTAACCAGAAGTGTAAAAGTATAAAAACAGGTACTAATCTGATGATTTCACAATTCTTAATTAAAGTGACACTAAACTCAGGAGTTAAATTTTTAAAATACATTCAAAAAGAACCTTAACTATTAACAAAAATGTATCTTATTTGTGTATCACTCAGCTGTAAATCCTCAAATCATCTCTGAATTGGTGCTGACACTCTCCTTCCTTTTGGAGGGTGGATACTTTTGTTCCCCATGGTCACTGTGTGTGTTGTAAAGTAGCCATCCCTCCAAGTTCACTCCTGTGATGGACTACAATCTCAATACAAATTAGTAAACTAAACGTGAGATTGTAATCCATCACATGAGTGAACTTGGAGTGGTTGCTACTTTACAACACACACACAGACCATAGGGAACAAAAGTAGCCACCCTCCCAAAGTAAGGACAGTATCAGCACCAATTCAGAAATTATTTGAGTATCTACAGCTGAATGATACACAAATAAGCTACATTTATGTTAATAGTTAAGGTACTTGAATGCATTTTTTAGGTTTAACTCCTGAGTTTAGTGTCACTTTAAAAAAAACATATAGGCTATTTACTTTGCAAGAGAATTTGCCCTTTGCAGGAGAAGATTCCTCTCAGTTTAGTGAATGAGGTGAAGCTCTGCTGACTTCCATCACCCAATCAAAAAATACTGTTTTTTTATTTTACTTGCTCGTGATCGAGTGTTCTTTGCAAAGTAAAATTTCACCACATTCACCAAGGGAAATGCCCCCTGCAAAGTGCAAATTCCCTTACAAAGTGAACAGCCTATTTACCTTTAGTTAATCAACCCCCATGTTTGCTTGCCACAAGGGGGACCTGATACACCACCTTACTTGCTCTCACCTTGGATCTCAGCCTGCCAGAATGTAGCAAATTCAGAAAACAAATAAAAATGGTCTAATACAGAAGGGCCTTCAGAATTCAGTGAGTTTTAGTTAGTGTAATATACTAAACAGCAGTCATCTCAAAAGTCCCTTTAAGTCCATTTCTACCTTTGCACATTTTCATGACTCACATTGCTGTTTTTTTAATTTTTTACTGACATTTCAGTAGGCCTGAGTCCTACCAATTGAAAATGTCTTCAAAGAAAACTTAGTCTGACAATGAGGTCACAATACACTGTCCAGGGGGAGTTGCCACTATGAATACA
Organism: Nanorana parkeri; assembly: GCF_000935625.1. Classification (NCBI taxonomy): domain Eukaryota; kingdom Metazoa; phylum Chordata; class Amphibia; order Anura; family Dicroglossidae; genus Nanorana; species Nanorana parkeri. The sequence goes on from NW_017307998.1 coordinate 31,774, forward strand.
AGTGAATGAGGTGAGAGAGATCATAGAGAGAGTGGTAATTTACACAGACTGCATGTAAAGGACCATTTCAAAAGGAGCCATGAAAAGGAAGGCTAACAAAAAACATTTCTGTGTTAATGTATAGCAACTTCAAATGCCTGCTTCATATTCACTCGGTGTACATTGCTGGCAGATTTTTTCTTTAACCAATTGAAGTCCGTGTTGTTAAACCCCCTTCCTGTCCAGGCCATTTTTCAGTATTCAGTTGCAGTACTTTGACTGGCATTTATTCCGTCATACAACGCTGTACTGAAATTCATTTTATACATTTTTTTAGGGACAGATAGAGCTTTCTTTTGGTGGTATTTAATCACCACTGGGGTTTTTATATTTTACTATATTAAGGAAAAATTACTGAAAATTAAAATAAAAACTGTTTCCCCTATATTAAATGATAAAACATTTATTATTACCCAATTTTTTGCAAAAATATAAGAGACGGGGTCACGTCGGGTAAATAGACACCAAACATGTCAAGCCTTAAAATTGCGCACGTGCGCGAAACCTTGAACAACTACAATACCCAAAATTGGCCATAGGTGACGCTTTAAACCTTTTACTGCTCATCCGTTTAGTGTTATCAGTGATTGATGGCCCTAGAATGATTGCTCTCACTCCGACGATATGTAACGTGTAGCGCGGGACGGCTTCATCAGCTTCTTCTCTCTGGCTATAGCAGCCAGATGACAGACAGGTGAATGTGGAAGTGATGTAATACACATCACGTCTGCATTCAGACCTTGGAGGGAGATCAGCAAGGAGGAAGATGCTGACCTTCCTCCCATCTTACCTCCTGACGCCCTCCCGAGCCGGTCCTGGGCCGCAGATGGGCTAGCGGATCCAGGGATTGAAGATGAGGGGTCAAGAAGGGGGGCGGTAGCGGCGGCACTCGAGGGGGGCGCGCAAAGACAGCACATACATAAGATCGGCAGGCTATAGAGCCGCTGATCGTATGTATATCAAACAGCCGGTAACGGCTGTAAAGAACGGGCGTGTTTTTTCTGCCCGTGCGCGCGCTAGGGGGCGCGCGCAAGCAGGAAAAAGAGCCATCTGGAGACGGCAACCCGCCAATGTGAGTCTGCCGTCTGTCCGTTTCTTCTCAACGGGCGGACGGCAGCAGGTTAAAATACCTCTGCAAAGGTGGAAATGGGCGTTAAGGTTTTCTGCACTAACATGCTTACTCGCTTATGAGTAACCACTTAGGTGTGAAATGTGTCAAGGTGCTTTTAAGATGACCACAGTTTAGTATCTTATACTAATAATAAAGATGCTGGATTCTGAAAATCCTACATAATTCTGTACTCTTACTAATGTAGGATTAAAAATCCAGTATTGTGGATTGGAAAAAACTTAGGGAAGTAGATTTGAGGCTTGGCTGAACTGCTGGGCCTCTGTGACTATAGCTTTGTCCTTGGTCCTCCTCAAGATGAAGGAATTGGTTTAATATGAATACCACTTGGCCAAACAGGTGGTTTTCACATGCATTAAAAAAATAGTAACTGTATCTCTTCATAACATGAAATAAGTATAAACACAGGCATATTCACTGAATGGGAGAGTTATGAATAGAATATAAACAGCAACTCAAAGTGCAATTGTTATTATAACCAGTATGAAAATATAAATGCCATGTTTCTAGCTGCAGTAAATTAAAATAACATCAATGAACACTCTAAGCTGTGTCTTATCATGGGAAAATTAAGACAAAACCATAATTTGGCTTCAGTAGAAGAATTTTAACGAAACTAGAAATTCACAATGGTGGGAAACCACCCTGGGCTATACTAAGTGAAAGCTTAATAAAATAAAGCGCACATACACACACATACACACCTTGCTCACTTTGGCTCCTGGATAATGTTGTTTTTGGAAAGTATTAACAGATGATTAAGAAGACAAAATTAACTTACAAGATAACACAATGTGCAGAAAGCCTTGAGTTATTTAGATATTTCATTCTAGCTTCATTAGAAGCATTACAATGTTAGCATATGGAATCAATATGCAGGATATACAATAACAACTATCACAAAAATATTATTTTCTTTTTCACTATATATACACATTACCTATAATTGAAATATACAAATTTAAAAATATCTGCAACCAGTTTTTTTTTTTAATGCTTTTGGTTGTGCAGAAAAGTGTGAGCTATAAATTTGGAACCAAGCAAATTATAGTTGCGGACGGTGTTTTAACGCCCACTAAGACGTTTGATATAACTTGTTTCTAATGTCCACCTCTTATTGTTGATCTGAATGCGCTGTCGTGTATCACTTACCTGTGCCTCTTGCTGGAATAAAGACCAGCCTGTGCCCATGCTGACCAGTCCTCTAATGGTGATGTAATACTGTGGCTGCAGAAGATCCCACCACTAGATAGTGTCTATGTCACCACATAGCAATATGGACACATAAATAATAATAATCCTTCCACTCTGCAGTCCAGAAAATAAAAAAAAACAATGGATCAAGGAGTTTAGTTAGTAAAAGGTAGCTTTATTTTTAACCCAGAAAATAGATGGCTACAGGAAGAGGCATAACTAGAAACCTCAGGGCCCCGGTGCAAGAAACCATGAAGGGCGCACCAGGACACATCCCAACTGCGGAACGTTGGCCTGCTTCATGCTGGGCGATTTAGTCTCGGAGGCAATGTCAGCGCCTCGGCGTTTGCTGGGCCCTCTTCTTCCTTTCCGGGCCCCCCTCAAGTGGCGGAATGCCAGAGCCTGGTCGCACATATGACCACTGCAACCCTGGTAGTTCCACCAATGGATGATACACAGGTGTGGGGTGTGTGATGTGTACAGGTGGAGGGGGGGGACACACATATTGTGGAATGTGACAGATGGGTGGTCACTTGGTACAGATGGTGATGATGGCAATGAAGGCGGCCATCAGCACTCCCCTTTCTCCTCCTTACACCTGGGCAAGGTGTCTATTCTGGCTCAGCTCGTGTCCCCTTCATCTTTTTTCTCCCTAGCAGCTCACTTACTCCTTGCTCTCCTGTGCCAGCCCAAGCCGCCACACAGCCATCTTTCTTCTACCCCTCCAATCAGCGGGGAGGAGTCACTGCAGCTGCTACAGGGGCCAGGATGTCACAGCTCCGCAGAAAGCAAAGTAAGTTTTTGAAGTGCAGTTACTGTGCCCTCTTTTTCCTTCAGGCCCCCCCCCCCCAAGTGGCAGAACACCAGGGCCTTGTCACACATGCAACCGCTGCAACCCTGGTAGTTCTGCCATTGGGTACAGGGTGGGGTGGAGATGGTGCATTTTCATATATCAGCATTAAAAAAAACATTTATCCACCATACCAGTTGGTTTGGGAGGGTTTGTGTTCCCTTTACAAGAATCACTTGTGCCATTTTCTTGAGTATTTCCTCTAGAGTAAGGGCCTTATGTAAAGCACTAACTGCAGGTCAGTACTTGGACAGCCTTGCCTTCACATGTGTATGTCCACCAGTAAAGTTAAACTGCTGAGTTAAAATTGTAATTATGGACAGCAATGTGATGCAGATACTGCTGTCAGTACAGTTACATAGTTACATAGTTACATAGTCAGATTGAAAAAGACACAAGTCCACGAGTTCAACCTATAGAGGTCCTTCTTCAAAACCTACAAAACAATTTAATTAGGGCTTTTGTAAGGCAGTTAAAAAGGAACATGTCAGGAAAGATACACAGAGTTGCCACTCCTCACTTGTTTTTTTATAGTGCAATCTCCAGGGCTATATGTAAAAAATAAGTTAAGGCAACTGTACCTGCTGTATTTTTCTTGAAGACATTTCACAGGAAACAAATACAGTACTTATGTTACATCTTAAAGGGAAATAAAAAACTACTGCATGTGTCTGCACTTACCTGCAGAAGTATCAAAAATCCTGCAAATACATTCAGATACTGTAAAATACTGTAACATGTAAACCCTTCCAGGTAATGTCAGAGCTTTCTTTTTATAAATTCTTTATTTATAATTTTCCAAGTTGAATAAAGACAATGAGTATCAACAATACAGATAGGAATCGTACAAAACATACATAGGGCATTTCGGCAGCATCTGCAGGAGGTAGACGGCTAGCATGAGAGTCTGTATTTAGCTGTGATAATCCCACGATCTGACATCGTTAACTAGCAGGGTCTATCCCTGCACACCACATGCAGCTCTGTGAGCACTAGGCCCTTAGTACGCCCCTATATGAGGTTAAGCATGAAAGAATGAGAGAAGAAAAGACAGGGTGAGGAAAGAGGGGAGGAGGTGTAGGAATGGCAGAACGGGCAGGTGGGGGCGGGGAAGGGGGGCACAGACAAGTTCCATCGAGCCTACCGAGGTTCCTGACAGGACTGGGACGTGACCCAGTCGTGTACCTCGTAAGCCTTGGTAGTGTAATACGTCAGTATACTCATGCAAGCTCGCAGCTCCACCCCGGCTAGGTCGAATGTCAGCCTGAAGTGACCCCGTCTTGATCATCACACCCCCGCTAGTAGGGTTGCATATTCAGGAGATGTAATGAATGTTGTCCAGTAGAACCAGGTGCGGTTGAACTGAGTGACCCTGTGTCTGGCAGAGGCTAAGAGATCCTCCATTCTGTAGATCTCCCCCACCTTCGCCAGCCACAGTGAGATCGGGGGAGCAGATGCGCGCTTCCAGTACAGCGGTATACATATTTTCGCCGCACTGAGTAAATGTACTAGGAGGGACCTCCTGTACCTGCGAAGTGGCATTGGAGCCAGATGCAGGAGGTATTCAGCCGGATCGGACCCCAAGCTAACCCCTGTTAACGTGTGGCATATCTCCGCTACCTTACCCCAACAGCAATTCTCCAGCTACATATCCTAGTCCCCCGAACCTCCCTAGAGCACATCAATCTGTACCCCAGCTACATATCCTAATCCCCCTAACCTCCCTAGAGCACATCAATCTGTACCCCTGAGGGAAACGCCCGGCCAAGCATACGGCCAAACTACACAGAGCTTTGCTGGAGAGCCTCCCACCTTACTAACCGGTCATTCCCCCCCAGCCCCCCACCCAAGGCACTCGTGAAAATCCCCCAACTAAACAAAAAAGGGGAGAAACATAGCAGTATCAGCAAGTCCGCAGGCCCCTGTAACCCACAGAACAACTAGCTTAGCATTCCGTAACCAGCGAAAACCCCCAAGTCATCTATGATCTCCTCTGGACCCCGCACCCCCTGCGGGTCTCCGCACTCCTCAATGTTCCATTCAGTCCACTGCGACTTTCCAGCCGAAACTGCAGTCACCCCCCAGCCCAGGTAGAGGCGGAAGGCCAGAGTCTTAGCCATCTTGTGGGAGCAAGGTTAGGGATGGGGGGGTGTTGGAGTGGGGGGGGGATCGGGTACACACAACGGTGCGGTACTGTGGGCCACGCGGGCTGTCTGCACTGGAGATCCAAGCGACAGTTCGTGGCTATGACGAATAGCCATAGCAGCTGTTCAGAAAGCTTCCAGGTCTCGAGTCCGGGTCATAAGAGGTCTACCTTAGTCTTCCCTTGATGCCGGGCCGGCGCGGTCTCGACTCCGATCTCCCCGGGGCCTGCGAGATCTCTGTCTCCTGGGTCTCTGGCCGCGGGCGGGAGGTTCCATACGCTCCGCCATGGGGGTCAACCAGTCGTGCACCAGAACCGGATCACAGTCCAGCAGGGAGAACAGCGTGGGGAGCTGATCCGGTCTATGTAAAGCAAAAGTACGGTTCCCTCTACGTACTAGCAGGTGAAATGGATGGCCCCAGCGATAAGTTGCTCCGGCATCTTGGACGCATTTAAGGACCGGTCGTAGCTGTCTCCGCATATAGAGCGTGTAGCTAGAGAGGTCCGGTAGGAACGAGATGGAAGCACCATCAAAGTCCACCGTCTTCTTATCCCATGCCCGCCGCATAATCTCCTCCTTCAACGTAAAGAAGTGGATTCGGCACAGCACATCTCTGGGTGCTCCCTCCCTTGAGTTAGCGGGGCCATATACTCTGTGCACCCTGTCCAGTTCCAATGCATGGGTCGGTTCCCTGTCCAGGAGCATGTTTAATATGGCAGTCACTGTAGATCGGAGATCCGGCCCAGTAGCGGCCTCAGGGATACCCCTAATGTGGACATTGTTCCTGCGGCTCCTATTTTCTCCATCGTCCACCTTAAGGCGGAGGGCAGCTAGGGCCTGTATCTGTGTGGCCTGTGATAACTCCACTGCCTGCAGGCGGGAGTCGTACGAGGCTCTGCTGGCCTCCAGGGACGTCACTCTCACATCAACCCCTGTTACCTGCTGCCGAACAGCCGTCAGTTCTTGTTTCAAGGAGCCCTCCAATCTGTCTACCATCATGGCCAGGTCTGCTCTGAGCGTCTCAAACATCCCCCTGAGCTCCTGTCCTGAGACTGGTGAATGTGCAGCCGGAGCGGGTGTGTGATGGGGGCTCTTAGACATGTCAGGCCTCGTCCTCATAGGGCTGCACTGCGGGGACTCACGTGTCTGCTCATCCGCAGAGGAGGCGGCATCATCAGCATCCTGGGACGGGGACAGCGCAGGGCTGCTGCTGTTGGCCGGAGAGACACACGCGGGCGCCATCTTGGATCCGCCGGCTCTCGGTCTCGAATCCGGCTGGGTAAAAAACCGGCGAAAGTCTTGCTGTGACCCAGGTTTCGGGGTCCCCTTCCCTCTCTTCTTCTTCTTTGACGACATTGTGCTGAAAAGGGCACCGTTCGTGCCCGCTAGACTGCAAAATCGGCCGCCGAGGCACGGAGCTCACACGCTGCACGTCCTCACAGTTCCATGTCTTGGCCACGCCCCCATGTCAGAGCTTTCTATTAAATGTATACCCTCACATGGCTATTGGCCCATCACTATGATGGGCTGCCTCAATAGGCAATTGGAATGTGCAGGCAGGAAGGAATTGGCAAGCTTTTAGAACTGAGGAAGTGTTGAAGCTGTAATTGGCAGATTACTGTGACACCCAGCCATATGTGAAGGCTTTTTCAGGCTGCTGCAGCTATGTGGATGGACCTCTAGGCACCCACATTTTATGACAGCAATAGTTTTTTCATTTTTTATTGCTACAGATAGACTCTCTAACTTACACAATTTGCAAATATCCATGCAAATGTTCACAGACTTGTAAAAAAAAATTACATTTCAGAAATTTGTGTAATTGCTGAACAAATCTGTTAGACTGCCGTATACAACTGCTATACAGCCTTATGTTAGGTCCATGTCATCAATCAGAGACAGAAATTTTTCCTAAGAGGTCACCTTCTAAGAGGGGTACTTTAAACTATAGTGGGCACGTTTATATACCAGCTATTGTCTGTAGTATTACTACTCTACTACTAACATCTTAAAAGAAAATGTTGGGTTCTTTTTAGGAAACGAATATATAATACAATACATACATAAAACAAACAATACAATAATGCAATAATATGAAATGGAAAGGACTTTTTTCTCCACCACTGTGCAGGTGATGTGGCAGTACTTTTAAGACAAGTCACTATAAGAAGACTTTTCTTACCTCTTTCTACATAGCTAATATTCCCAAAAGTTCTTAATTGTCCTTAAAGTGTAATTGCTCCAGCAAGATATTGCTCACTTAATGTCAAATTCATCCCTGCTGTGCCAAAGCATGCACTCTGCAATACCATTCATTCCTATGGATTTCTAAGTACACAAAATCTACAGGGATACCATACAGCACTAGACAAATGAATTTTGTTACAGACATGGCTTTATTTCATTGTGAGGGAATTTAAAGGAGAACTCTAGGATTTAAAAAAGTTAACCCTTGCAGTGGGGTTACCGCAAGGGTTAACTGCTCATTTTGGTCTAGAGGTGCAAATAAATACTCACTTGATCATTGATCTTGTCTGGCTGCTAGAGTGTTCCCTACAGCCTTTTCTCCCCAGGGCTCCAGCAGTCTAAGCCATGCTGACTTCATCACATCTAATGCATCCATTCACCTACATTAGACATGAGAACACCAAAGGATATACCACAGCCTGAGCAGAGAGGGAGTGAGGTGAGTGCTGACTGCCACCCCTAGACCAGAACGAGTATTTGACCCTTGCAGTGCGGGTGTAGCCTCACTGAATAGGCCATTTTATAAAAACCTGGAGTTCTTCTTTAAACTATAAATCAGCAGTACTTTCATACCTGTATTTCTTACACATATGCTAAACTTTCTCTTTTGCTTATTGGGACTTTTGCAGTACCTCAGACAATTCATCATACATGAAATTAAATTGTTTTATACATTTATGTCAAGCCAAATTAAAAGTGAATATAAAATCAATAAGAAGAAAAGGCTCAATATTGTTATGTTTGCCCGAAATGTGTGAATGTGAATCAGCAAACCCCATAAAATACCCTTTTAAATCAATACGGAATATACAGCATATTGTAATATCTCATCTTGCAGTATCTGAATAGGTGACGTGACCACTCTTTTGACCTCTGTTATGTCCTCGACCCGTCTAACAGGTACTGCTGTTCCTTTAGGAGTAATTATTACAGCGGATGCTTATCATGTAATAGCATGCAGAACACATGAGCCAGTAGTTAAATACAAAACTTTAGTCCAGAATGCAGCCATGTATGTTACTGATCATCACTTACGTTGTTTATATCTCCTCACATTTAAAGTGCATACTCCTGGGATTACTAGCATAAAAATACATCTATTTAATCCCTCAAAAATAATTCTGGTTACCTTGACTTGAAATGATTGAATACAACAATAATTTAATCAGTAGAATTTTGTCATCAGGGGAGGAATGGTAACCTTTTCACTGAGAGGCACATACAGCCAACTTGCTCTCCCTCTGCACACCTCGTGAGACCTTCCACAGCCCTCCTGAGATCCTCTGCACCCCTCCTGAGACCTTCCACAGCCCTCCTGAGATCCTCTGCACCCTCTCCTGAGACCTTCCACAGCCCTCCTGAGACCCTCCACAGCCCTCCTGAGACCCACCACCTGAGATATCAGGTTGGCACCCCAGTATAATACATTGTTGTATAATATATTGCTGGGATTTGTAGTCCTCTATAGCTGGTGGTATTCTGCATTGTTATAGAATGCATTGCTGAGATTTGTAGTCCCTCTAAAGCTTGGGGTTGCAGTGGTCGCAGCTTTGACTGGCCATGGCACTCCGCCACTGTCCTAAAATGATTAGTCTGTATTGTTTTAGAAAAACAGTCACATGACACTACAAAAAGGAATTGTAATGATATCGACGAGTACTTGAGGAAAAGTATCAGTACTCGTACTTGGTCTGGAAAAAATGGTATCGGTGCATCCCTCATAATAATAGTGTGTGACTGTGGAGGGACATTAGAGGGTAAGCTCCTTTGGTGTAGAGACTGATGTGACTGGCTCACTGTTCCCTGTACAGCACTGTGGTATATGTCAGAGCTATATAAATATATAATAATAGTGTCTGACTGTGGGAGGAGATTAGAGTGTACGCTCCCCTGCACAGAGACTCATCTGACCGGCTCAGTGTTCTCTGCACATCACTATAGTTAATGTCAGAGCCAGTGACGTAACAATCGCCATAGCGACCCAGGCGGCCGCTATGGGGCCCGGGCACAGGGGGAATCCCTAATCTGATGTTTACACGCAGCCGCTGTCACCCATTCAAGTTAATGATCAGGTGACAGAAGTTGCATATAAACTCCTGCACACCGCATGTAATGATATGTGATATCATCACATGCGGTTAGAAAACACTCTCCATGGATACACAATCATTGCGTCCAGGGAGAGTGATCGATTCCTAACCGGATGTAATAATATCACATATCATTACATGCGGTGTGCAGGAGTTTATATGCAACTTCTGTCACCTGATCATTAATTTCGGCCTGCGTTTAGGGAAGACGCCGGCCGAAAAGGATTCGAGTGCCGGCACAGAAGCAGCTATGCGGTCTGCATCCGACAGAGATGCAGACCGTGTAGCTGCTCCTGCAAGTCTGGTACGCAGTCCGTGACGTGTACCAGACTTGTGAGCGGGCTGCGGGCCACATAATAGCGGCACGAGGGCCGCAACTGGTCCGCGGGCCGGTACTTTTAGACCACTGGTCTAGGGTATGATCTTCAGCTGTCCAACCATTAGCATTAACCGCCCTTCTTCTAGTGCCCACAAAGGCTGATGTCCACTCCAGTAGTATAATGCTGAATAACTTTTTTTTTACATCTTCTCTGGGGAGAGAGGGTATAGGGATTCTAGGCATTCAGGGTGCAACAGACATAGACTCCAGACTCACCAGACCTGGGTAGCATCTCAGTGTAGATCCACTTGGGAGACAGCGGATAGCAACTGAAATAGCAGATGAGCAAGGATGAACACAGATCCTCAACAGGAGAGACACCGGCCATGCTCCTTTAGGTTCCAGGAAACTTCAAGAGCCATTTTCGGTCCTGGGTCTCTTCCTCTGAGAGCAACACATACCTCCTCCAAGTTGGAGGCCCCAGGGAAACATTTCCCTCACACTATCCTATGCCCACCCCTAGGCCTTAGGTCTAGCCTGGGGGGTGGCTGAACAGCATCCAGCCCTAAACCTTGAATGGTCCCGGCTAGTCTGAGCACATGGCAAATCCCTCCAGCATATGTACCCTATCCCAGCATGCACCACTGGTTGAGAAAAACCCAGTGATTGGCTGCTGTACTGTACATACACTACAGTGCCTCTCATTGGCTGTCCCACAATATGACTTCAGTCCTGGCTACCACTAAATGTCTAGTAACCACATCACAGAAGGTGATAGTTGCTACATATGCATATAACCAACTGGCCATCTTTATATTTAATGTGTCTGTTTGCAGCAGGAGAACCTCAAGTTTAACCCCTGCATACAAGGTACATATTAACTGTCTATACTTAAAAAAAAAAAATGGGTTATAACAATATTAATTTATCCTTCATCTTATCCATCAGGTTGATGTATGAAATGTAGCAGTGAGTGACGGAGCTTTGATGCATTCACTTTAATAAAAAATGTTACCATACAAGTGCTTTCGTAGAAAAAGCAATGCTGAGAAGTAAGCATACAAGCTATACTTTAAAGTATATTTATTTATTTATTACACATACTTATGCAACACTTTACACAGTGCACATTCACATCAGTTCCTGCCCTCAAGGCGCTTACAATCTAAGGTCCCTATCTCACATGCACACATACATGACTGATTTAGACAGGAACCAGCTTGTCTTTGGAGTGTGGGAGGAAACCGGAGTACCCGGAGGAAACCCACACAAGCACAGGGAGAAAATGCAAACTTCTTGCAGATAGTATCATTATGTTCACCCATCTGTTTTAAATCAACAGTGTAAAAAGACTCTAACAGCTAATTTTCCTTAAGTTCTCAGCTGGTCTACATTCTACACAGGTGTAAAATGGAATGTTCTAAAATGTCAGCACTAGATCTTGCAGTCAACTCGCTGCTGTATCTTCCTGTGCAGTTTGAATGCTGTCAGTACAATGTTAGTCTGTTACTTACTGCTGTAAAATGCTTGAAAGCCATAGCCTGAGACTGTAAACTGATACAGTAGTGAAACACTTCTGGATTAACATCCAAGGAGACATGAAGACAGATTTCATTTTGTTCCCATGTGCACAATCAATGCTCTTCTGTCTCACTAGATGTTGCTCTAGGGTTGTTTGGGTTCATTAGCTTCTTCCCAAGCACTGATTTCCTTTGAATCTGCTACCAAAATATTCATACGAATGTTCCAAAAATAGCTGTCTGCAGGAAGCGTTTGGGAGCGAGCCGCCTGGTGTATCCGTGGCCGTCTGTTGCTTCAGAATTAGCAGGCAAGGGTGGGATTATCGTTTCTACAATTCTTCATCGCTCTCAGTGTAAAATCTAGTTAAACTGCCACCGGGTTTACCGTGGTATTTGCAAATCTGAGATTGATGACAAACCCTTGCCTGCTTTGCTTACATTTCACATAAATAGTGTGTTCATGACTTCAGAAAACGGTGATGTTTGAATGTTTCACTCCACAGTCTCCCTCATCTGTAGCAGCACAGCACTTCTCCTAGACCAGATGGTGCTTGTAATATTTAATAGCAGCTTGTTTTGTTTCTCATTCTTCAGTGGAAAGATAAAGTACATATTCATATTTCTTTCTGCTTAGCTTGTAGGCCAGTCTAACATATATGAATTCTTTTTTTTTTTTTAGGGTTTAAGTTATAGGTGTTATATTTTCCTCTTTTACTGTTTTACAATTATGGCAATGAATTCAGTATTGAAATAAAGTATATATAAACATGCATTGAATGCGGTATAGTGTTTTTATGTTAGTGCAGAGGTGTTAGATGTGTTGGGATGGTCAGATTCTCAAAGCATGTTGCAGTTGCACAATATACATCTAAAGAATAAGTATCATGGCCAGTTTTAAAGTCATACCTACTGTGGGATTTACCCTCTTGTTGGGAATTACAAATCAATGTGAAATGAATGTGTTGCAAATAAGATGACTGCAGTTTAGTTTTATAATAGCATAAGATAAAATCTCCTTTGTAGTTTCACCTTCAGTTTATGGATATAGCCTATAAAAGTGGTTTGAGCAGTGTGGATCAATACACATGAGCGTTCCTTTTTGTGCTAAAAAGTGTAATCCCTGTTGTTTCCCCTAACTTTCCTTTGTTTCAAAAACTCAACACTCCCTTAGACCGGACAGTTATCCTGTCTCAACCTATAAAGTGACACTAAACACAGGAGTTAAACCTTAAAAATGCTTTAAAATAGCTTAACTGTTAACAAAAATGTATCTTATTTGTGTATCACTCAGCTGTAGATCTTCAAATCATCTGTGAATTTGTGCTGACACAGTCCTACCTTCTGGGGCGTGGCTACGTTTGTTCCCCATGGTCCTTGTGTGTGTTGTAAAGTAGACACAACTCCAAGCTCGCTCCCATGATGGACTTCAATCTCAATACAAATGAGTAAACTATGAGTAAACACCAAAAAAGCAATAGTTATTGAGGCTGACTGTTGGGCAGTGGTTATTTTCCTTTCTAGGGCCGGTTACCCCTTGGTAACATTTGCCAAGTTGTGGTGACCACCAACGGAGCTCTGGACTCTAGAATTAGTAAGGCGCGGGACTTGGGACTAAAAATAGAAGCACACTCACAAGAATACAAGCCCTCCCCAACCCCTGCTACCTGCTTGCGTGCTCTGTCTCCATGCAGCTTTCTCAGCCCCAGCACTACTTAGAAGCCTGCCTCCTGCAGAGCTCACATTGTATGGGAGGCATGAGGACAGCAGCGGCTGTGAATAGAAAAGCCCTGCTGTACACACTCCCCGGCCACTAGATGTCGCTGCAGCGGCCAGGGAGTGTGTATATCGGCACTTTTATATTCACAGCCTCTGCTGTCCTCCCGCTGACTGACACTGCTGCGCTAGGAGGAGGCTGAGGAACCTCTCACCTAGCGCAGCAGAAGTGGATGCTGCGACCCACTCAAGAGTGAGTTGCGACCCACATTTGGGTCGCGACTCACAGGTTGAGAACCGCTGCTGTAGGGCATCCTAATGTGTACATAGAAAATACAAATACAAAATGTAAAGGATCAGCCATCATACTAAATGCTTGCTTGACATTGATTTATAACACTACATGGCTAGTGGGTTAATATTGATGATTATGCATTATATTCTTTAAAGTATCACTTGTCCCAAATTGGGGTAATTCAAACTCAGCATATCATAAACAAATGTACAAGCAGAATATACTTTAATGAACACTGACCCAGAGTTATACGTAGCTTAAAGTAGTATTAATCTATCAACCTTTTTTTCAATAATTAATCCAGATCAAAGAAAAATACATTGCCCAGCAAAGTATTTCATTATAGTTATACCCAAACACTTACATTTGTCATGTTTGCAAACAGCTGGATCAAACTCACTCAGCTTGGCTTCCCTGAGCTTCCTGTCCAGTACAAGATCACAAGGGAGAGATAAGTCTCCAGCAGCTGTCCAACTACTAGCTTGGAGAAGGGAGATGGAAGGAGGAAGGAAGGAGGAAGAAGGTGTGGGGAGCAGGGTGAGGGGATTGTCTTGCCTTGCTGTGTCTGTGTGTTTGTGGAGACACACGCAGCTTACTAGCACACACACAAGGGTGGCTCCATAGGACCCTGCAAGGGAAAGAAGCCCCCCTAAAACAGGATATCAGGGCCAGGGCTCAGGAGATCAGCTAATTTTGCAGGAAAGTAAAATGTTTAAGCATAAAGGATCAGTATTCATTGTAAGTGATTTATTCAGCATTTGAAATAGGTCAAATCATTTTGACTTTGATATCACTTTAAATGAAATGCACTTTTGTTTAAAAGTTGGGCTTGGCACTTTCCCACCTCCCAAGTGGTTACAATGCTTGAACCATAACCCAGAACTACACCCAAGTGACCAGTGCTGTATGATTATTTAGTAACTACATGTAGTCAGAATATTATAATAGTGGCAAGAAAGGGGGCGAGCTTCTATATATATATATATAGATAGATATATAGATAGATACATATATATCTATATATCTATCTATACATCTATCTATATATATACAGTATGTATACAGTATATATGTACTGTTTACTTTAAATGTGTGCTAAGTAGAGGTGTCAATTTAAGTTAAACGCAGACAGAGCAGAGGTACCTGCTCTGCATTTAAACAAGGGCATTGCTAGCTATTTGTAGTTGGCCACATGGAACTTTTAGAGGTTGTACTTTTCATAAGACAGCAGTTGAAATGACACTCATGAAGGGTATGCATGCTGTATCAGATGCTGAGTCAGTTATTTAAAAATGTGTGCACTGCTCTCATTCATTGCTTCTAATAAATCCCATTTGACTTCAAAGTTATTGCTGAAATAAGAAACTTTAATATTCCAAGGACAAGTACAGTATGTTGCTACACAATATTTTTGGTCTGAACTGATAATTCAGTGTTGGCAAGGAGGTCCTATGTAGACATGTGCGATTCGTTTTATTCCGAATTGAAATTTGGACGAATTTTCAGAAACTTGGACATTCGGATGCATCTGAATTTCCAAATGAAAAACATAATGAATCCGAACTAATCCGAATTTCCGATAAAGAAAATTTCGGATGCATCCAAATTTCTTTCCATATGAACTTTTATTGTTAAACATCAACTAGAAAGAAAAAAAAAAGCGTGGGGTGGCTGAGGTGGACCCAAATGTGAATGACGAAAAATCTGAAACAAACCAAACTTTTTGCCGTCTTGCATGTCTAGTCCTATGTAGTACAGCCCCATTTATATGTTCCCTCTCATCTGGCACTTGGTCACACTGCTAGTAGGGTGGCATACTTTCTGCCAGAAGTACTATAGTCTTGCAAGTTCTGTACTACCTTGCTTTTGCTGCCTTTTTCAAATGCACACAGGCAGTATGTAATTGATTGAGCACATACCATTGGTAACAGTACGCACTGTGGCCCCTACAACAAGTTTACATATGTGATCTATTCAGTTGGATATTGGCTACAGGTTTTAAATAAAACAGTTTGGCTTGGCTCTATCAATGGCAGCATAGGGCCATGCTTAGTAGGACCAAGTGAAGGCTTCAACCGCACTCTAAGTCTCCTAATCCAACTCCATGCCCCTTCTGCAAATTTGAGACTTGTGCTGTACCACAGCAGACGGTACCCAGTCACCACTATTTCACCCAGAAGGCCATAACTGCCCTCCATCAGCATGTAAAAGGTAATGTCACAGACATGCCTTGCCTGGCACCTTGTGGTGTGGCTGTTCCTGGTAAGGAATCCTGGCTGTCCTGTGGCAGGCCAAAAAAGTGTGCAGCCACTTCAGGTGTTCATACCCAGTCATTGTTCGCCTAGATGAAATTCAGCAACACAACCTGTCTGCCAACTACCTAATATGCAAAATACCTACAGTACATGCAGGAACTCAAGCATGGCCTGTAGCAGCAGCTACACTTGCATTACAGGACCAACAATGAGCGTTTGTGCAAATATGGAACAAGGACTGACTGTGGGGATCTGGTTTTTTTTTCAACTTACTTAAAAGGCTTCTATGATGTGCAGCATATCTATGCTATATCTATAGCTGTCATCTCATAATCCACTGTAATTTTTTCTTTCTTTAGAAAAATGGTTTCTCCTCTCTCCAATGCGGCCTACTAAAAAAGCTTTCATGATATGCAGTGTGTCTGTACTTTATTTCAATCTTTTGTCTCTAACATAATGCATTGTAATTTCATGATAAAACCTGTCATGTCTCTCCCTCTTACATTGCTCCCCAAAAAAGCTGCTTACATACTATCCAGCCACTGTGCTGTATGTCTGTCTATTGTTTCTGAAATATAACTCTGAAATGTATCTTTTTTCATAACCACTGGCTTATCTCTGGAATGTGAGGTTGTAGTTTTGAAGTGTTTTGTGCACTCTAATAAAACTGTAATATTGATTTCTTGATTTTAAAATGACTTATGGGGTCCTGTCCATAATGAGGCCTAGAACAAGCAAATGAGTACTGTGCACATAGGTACTACAATATTTTAGGGGCTTTTTATGCAAATAAACTATACTTTAATTTCTTCATTTTAAAATGACTGTTGGGGATTTGTTCCAAATTGGGCCTAGTACAAGTGATTTAATACTGCACATGTAGGTTTTGCATTTTTTTAATTTCCAGGGGTTTATGTGATTATCAAACTACCCATTTAAGTGGCCATTTAATGTTAACAGTGATCCAGCCGTCATAATAGTGATCAACATAACGTTAAATAGTGTGCAGTATGGTTTACACTGTACAGGTGGATGCACTGCTATCATTTAAACTGTGCAAATCTCCAGATATTGTTTTAGTTTTGATGTAAATATTAATTAACTAACATATATTTAAGATGTTTTGTTTAAACATACCTACTAATAACAAAAGTACAAATACAATGTTTTTGGAAAAGTTAGATACAGATAAATATCTCTAGATCTGATTACAGAATTAGCTCAAGAAGCGTTACACCTTCTCTCCTCTCTCTTCACACTGCACTTTCCTCCCACGATCGGCTCCGGCGATCGTGTCTTTGTTTGCACAGGTGATATTAGACGTGTCTGTGTATATTATAAGCCGGCGTCTCCTGCCACCATAAATACCTGCTCTCTACTGTGCATGTGCCGGCAGGCGGGACTGTGTGCTGTAACGTGGTGGCCTGTCTAGCTATTGGCGTCCCTATAGCTGGTGCCATTCTGCATTTTTGGATAAAGTGTTGCTGGGAGTTGTAGTCCTTAATAGCTGGTGCCATTCTGCATTTTTGGATAAAGTTTTGCTGGGAGTTGTAGTTCTATATAGCCGTTATCATTCTGCATTTCTGTATAAAGGGTAGCTGTGAGTTGTATAACTGGTGCCATTCTGCATTTTTGGATACCTTTTCCTTTATGTTTACATTGCTTTTTGTTAATATTCTTAAAGTTGTTGCTAATATTTATTTTTGTAACTTTATTCTGAATAAAACATATAACAGTGTCATTTCATAAGATAATTTAAGAGGGTGTATTTAGGGGCAGAGTTAAAGCCGGGGCAGGGTAGGGGTTAGGTGGGGCAACTTGTGGCGAGCGACTTTTAAGGCCTGGCTAGTAGCTCAGGACTTGAAATTTTGAGCCCTGGTCTATCCTATGTTTGAAGCATCTCTTAATAGGATGATTTAGGTATTACACAAGCTGGATGGTCTTCATCCTCCAATGACTAATTATATGTTTTATGGAATCGCCTTGTAATGGTATCTAAATTTAAGCTCTCTCTCAACTTTCTGCACAGCTTCAAATTTTTCTGTACTAATATATAATAAAGGTAGACGGAAGCCTTCCCAATGACCATATCACATAGGCAGACCTAAGTGCTTAAAACATATCAATATCTATATACTTAAATTCTTGAAAGGTATAGAAAGCCTGGGAGTGTTAGAACTTCTGGATTCTGAAATAACACTCTTTTTGTGGCTTGCCCATTTCTTTTTCTCTAGCTTGTTCTATGCACTAGCTTCAAAATCCAAAAACAGATTTCATGCAGCTTTCTCCCCCTATTCCTTCACACATCCTTTATCAGCCTTCTTTTTATGCAATTTCCAATATTTATGGATATTTTTGTTCTGCCTGAACTGCAATTTTTTTGTTTACATTCTTATTCTGCTATTGATTTTCAATTTGTTTAAAGCTCTTTGCCAAACGTTAGCTATAAAGCAATAGTGACAATTGATCAAACACTAAACAAAATGTTAAATGCTGAGAGAATAACATTTGGTTGTATTAGGCTTTAGTATTATATCCAGGAAATGTTAGAAAAATTGCATGGTGTACTTAGTATGGTACATTGGAGTTGGTATGTCTGCCTTGCAGCACTGGGGTCCCTGGTTCAATTCCCAACCAGAACACCACATATATTTTGCATGTGCTTCAGTTTCTCCCCACACAACAAAGACATGTTAGTAGCTTGACTGGCCCTAGTATATCTATGCATGTGAAGCAGGGATCTGGTAGCTCCTTGAAGATAGGGACTAATGCGCTGTGTAAATTGTTGTGCTATATAAATACATAGGTGCCCATTTTCACCTTTGTAAGTGATTGACATTAACTGTGTAATGTAGAGGTGCAGATGTATATGTGTGCACATTTTCATGGCTTTTTTAAATATTCTTTATTTATCAAAGCTCCAATACATAAAGTTAACAGAAGTTATACGTTGTAGAAGAAAGCATTGCATGTAAATGAGAGAGTTACTGAACAGGTCAATGGGGATTCAGAACATAATATAGCAAGCAGTAAGACAAGAATATGAACAACAGTAACAGAGTTTGTATCATAAGTCCCTGTGGGATTCAGCTGGCAATAAGGAAGTACAAGCAAATAGTTATGTCAGAGCAGATTTTTTCATAAAAACAATCAACTATTACCTGGAACCAGGGAAATGGGGTAGGAGATTAAAAGGGGTAACCGACTTCCGGTTCCGGCGCCCATGTGATCGGCTGCAGAGAGAGAGCGCTCCTGCAGCCATAAATATTATTTAAAACCGGCGATACTGCCCGCCCGCCCGCACCGCCCGAGACACTAACCAGCGGAGGGGCTGCCATGGACCGATTTTTAGCGGGGGCGAGGACCCACTCGCTCCCGTTGCCGTGATCCAGCGGTGAAACGAGGGCAACATGTGGGGACAAGATGGCGGATGCCAGCGCTCCCTCACCATAGCAGACCCCTGCCACCATGTCACTGCAAGAAGTGATCGCAGATGAGGGGGTTTATGAAAAGATTGCGCTGGCGGTGGCAAACCTGCTGAAACCCACCATCACCACAGCAGTGGAATCGGCCATACAGCAGGGGTTAATGCAAGTCCGCAAAGACCTGTCTAACCAGGCCCGATCTCTTAAAGAGGCGGAACAGAGGATATCGCTTTTGGAGGAAGAAGTGCTGGAGGCTAACACCAAAGTGTCGGCACTAGATGACATTTCTCAATCCCTCCTCACTAAGATAGACGACCTGGAAAACAGATCTAGGAGGAACAACCTTCGGATCATAGGATTGCCAGAATCCTACAAACCGCAAGTATTGGCCCGCCTGTGTTTGTCCACGTTACCCGAGGCTTTGGGCCTCAACATGACCTGCGTGGTGGAACGTGCGCATAGATTGGGACAGCAGCAGCCTAACAGGGCGAATCCAAGACCGGTTATTGTGCGGTATTTGAATTATGCTGACAAGTCTCTCATCATGCAAACATACCGCACCTCTCGCTCCTTGTAGGTTGAAGGCCACAAATTGTTGGTTTTCGCTGATTACTCCGCAGAGGTCGCTAGAAAAAGAAAGGCTTTCAACAAGATCTGCTCCGCCCTATACCAGAGGCAAATAAGATTCTCATTGGCATACCCTGCCATCCTCCATATGGAAACTCCCACGGGCAGAAAGTGTTCCTTCCAGGATCCTACGGAAGCGGAATCCTT
>NW_017307998.1:52124-64622 GCF_000935625.1 Nanorana parkeri
GTGGCAAACCTGCTGAAACCCACCATCACCACAGCAGTGGAATCGGCCATACAGCAGGGGTTAATGCAAGTCCGCAAAGACCTGTCTAACCAGGCCCGATCTCTTAAAGAGGCGGAACAGAGGATATCGCTTTTGGAGGAAGAAGTGCTGGAGGCTAACACCAAAGTGTCGGCACTAGATGACATTTCTCAATCCCTCCTCACTAAGATAGACGACCTGGAAAACAGATCTAGGAGGAACAACCTTCGGATCATAGGATTGCCTGAATCCTACAAACCGCAAGTATTGGCCCGCCTGTGTTCGTCCACGTTACCCGAGGCTTTGGGCCTTAACATGACCTGCGTGGTGGAACGTGCGCATAGATTGGGACAACAGCAGCCTAACAGGGCGAATCCAAGACCGGTTATTGTGCGGTATTTGAATTATGCTGACAAGTCTCTCATCATGCAAACCTACCGCACCTCTCGCTCCTTGGAGGTTGAAGGCCACAAATTGTTGGTTTTCGCTGATTACTCCGCAGAGGTCGCTAGAAAAAGAAAGGCTTTCAACAAGATCTGCTCCGCCCTATACCAGAGGCAAATAAGATTCTCACTGGCATACCCTGCCATCCTCCATATGGAAACTCCCACGGGCAGAAAGTGTTCCTTCCAGGATCCTACGGAAGCGGAATCCTTTTTTAACACGATGACTTTGGACTCTGGGTCCCCCCCTGGGGTGGTCGAAATCCTCAGGACCCCTCGCAAAACACAGAGGATCTCAAAAAGTGGTCGGGGCACGACGCGCAAATATAGATTTCGCTGAGATGCAAGAGGGCGTACAAGAAGCGTCAAAAGAATCTCAGTTTTACCCTGGGGCGGGGAGTATTGCTTCAGTTTGCTTGTTTTTCCATGATGGCAGCGGCTGGCGGAGACGTGACACTTGCTCTGCCCACATTGGAAAAAAGTGGAGTCATTACTAGGATGTTTTTTATTTACTAAAGTTTACATGTTTATGGTTGTTAGTGATTTAGCTGTTAACTTTTCCCATTTTGCTGGTTGCCTCCTAGAGTACGAGTACTACTATGCACCGGGAGTGGTGGTGTCTGGGCGCACACTGCGGCTGTCTACCCCTTCCTCCACACGGACCTCCATGATGCCGGCAAACTCTGACTGGGTAAGTAGATCCTCACGGGGCACCCTCCTGTACACTGCACCCACATACAGGTATACACCCGCTTGTCCATGTCATCTCACCGGGGGACTTTTATGAAGATAGTCTCATGGAATGTCAAGGGATTGCATTCCCCACAAAAACGTAATATGATACTTAGACATCTGAAATGCTTGGACGCGGATATAGCGTTATTGCAGGAAACTCATTTGAGGGCAGAGGATTTAGGACGCCTTAAGAAACTCTGGGTGGGGCAAGCCTTTGACTCTCCCTCAGAGGGCCGACGGGCGGGAGTAGTGATTCTACTGCATAGGAGACTCCCATATCAGGTGGTCAAGGTGGAAAGGGATGATGAGGATGAGGGAAGGATGCTAACATTATATCTAAAATACTTTGACGTGGAATTGGCGATATCTAACATATATATGCATAATTCGCCAACCAAATCTCATTTCCAACAGGTGACCTCCTGGCTAGCAAAAACTGCCAAATGCTTATAAAAGGAAAACATTTAACGCCTTCAAGGAGGCCAGCGAGGCAGTTCAGCAGGCACAAAGAAGGCTGGTAACGGACTTAGATCAGGCAGCAAAAACGGACTGGGAACAGGCCAAACATACATTTGACCTGTTGCATGAAGGCAGCATATACACAGGGTTACAACTAACTTCATCCAATATCAAAGAATGGGCTAAGGACTTTCCCACCCCGGATCTAGTGGAGCACATCGTGGAGGGTTACAACTTAATACGCAAACTGGTCACTAATGAAACTTGGAGGGAGACCCAGTTTAAAATAATGCACCGGGCCTATGTGGCATACTTTCTTCCGGCGGGAGCAGGGGAGCAACGACTCATATCAGTGTGCCCTAAATGCGGTCTCTCCCGCCCCACGTTGGCTCATTGCCTATGGACGTGCCCATCACAGAATTGAGGATCTTGTTCCTGAGGGAGAAACTTGAAACTGAAATGCATGTTGATGCACTCACTGCTAAGTTCTTCAAAGTAGTAACTGGCAGTAGTAACTGGCATGTTCTAATAGCATACAATAACTAATGTAAGAGTGGCAACCAGCTTGGGAATAATGGGAATGTTGAAACGTTTAAGTTTGATATTTCTGGTACAATTGTTGGGGTTACTGTAAATAGCCTCATACTGTGTAAATTTTATGCTGTGGGAAAAAAAAGGCAGAGCCCCTTGGGGTAGGGCCGAGAAAACAGAATAAAGTTTGTTTAAAAAAAAAAAAGGGGGTAACCTGGTGGAACCCTGCTCTACATTCCCATTAGCAGGGTGACATCCCCAGCATCTATCAATCTGCAATAAAAATATTTTTGCCAAGACTAATTGGGTTCTATACCAGCGTGTCAGAAATTTATAGGTCATCTCTTCGTATTTACTACAAATTGATGTCTTATGGGCAAAGAAAAGTATCCTGTCCTGTTTAGTACAAAACCTGATGTGGAAGTCTTTATCCCACTTGGCCAAATGGGGGCGGATCGTGCACGGGGAAAGTGTGCCACAAAAATGTATATAAGGTAGACAAGGAGCCCCGTATTGCTTCCTCCCCTAGGCATAGCCCCTCGATTGGAGCCACGGACCTGTTAAAGAGGCTAGAATCAGGTGGAGATCTAAAAAAGTGTTGAGTTATAATTGTCTCCATGAGTCAAGGGCCAGGAACTATTTCTGGCTTTTTAATTTTTATGGAGTTTTTAGTAGGCCTGAGTCCTACTAATTGAACATTTTCTGGAGAAGAAACTCTGACACTGGAGTCGGATTGTAAAGCAGCTGGCCCCCTCCTGGTGAGTCATTGTAACAAGATTACTGCACATCAGCTCTGCCTTTGCAGTTCACAAAACACTGTCCAGGGGGTTTGCCAATATGAATACTAATGAATGGGGGGAGAGAGCTTACAGAGAGGGTGTTAATTTACACAGAATGCTTGTAGAGCACATATCAAAAGGAGCCACCAAGACAGAGGACAGGTAACAAAAAAGTAATTTTCTATATTCATATACAGTAACTGCATATGCCTGCTTCATAACTCGCTCACATCTAGTACAATTGTATTCCCCCTTGAACGCATGTTCAAGGAACACATACATTGCACATGAATGCGTTCCTTGAACATGCGTTCGAGGGGGAATACAATTGTACTAGATGTGAGCGAGTTGTCTGACTGATTGGTATTTTGACACCCTGAAGCCTCGATTGTCCAAATACCAGAATACACATTGCTGTACTATCAGATTAGCCTCCACTGTCTCTGGATACTGGGTTATTAATAGTTCAGTCCCAAATGTCTCCACAGTTCCCTACGTTACTGGCCAGTAACAATAGTCTAGGCATGCTAGCCATTGTTGGGGCCCCTACTGTGTTACTGAAGAAGTCGGTTATGTTAAATACAAATGGCCTTAGGCCTCTCACCATATCCTGGGCTTGTTAAGCAGTTCTTGAGTCTGTCAGCAAGAGGTGGGTATCACCTTCCTCTTCAGCCAACCTCCCTTCGGTTCTCACCACCGTTGTCATACAGAGGAAGCTGGATCTCATCACTTGAAGAAGTCGGTCCACACTCTAAAGGTCACTCGAAAGGATGCAGGTTGTGATGTCTCCATGGGTCTCCTGGTCGCAGGATCCGAATAGTCGTCCAGGCCATGGTTCCCCACTGTTCTGGGTCTCGCAGCATTCCCCTAAGAATGGCAGTTCTGACACTAATGGATAAAGCAGGCCGGATAAACCTCTCCTCGGGTCGGCACCAGACAGTTCACAACACTCTGAGTAGGTCCACACAGGGTATAAGGCTCTTCTGTATAAACGCCAGTAGCTCTAATAAAACTGTACAGTCTGCTGGCATTCCATAGACTGGGCGCACTCAGGAAATTCCGGCTCACCTTACTCCTCCTGCTCAAAACACAGCCTTCTGGGACTTGTAGTATTAACAGTCCCTCGCAGTACAGTCTCTTCCTGGCTTTGCACTGCAACTGCCACAAGTCTCTCTGTATCACAGGCTGCATAGCAGCATCTAACTGTTTACAAGCAGGCAAAGCTTTGATTCAGTAGCAACTCATGTAGGGGCTACATAATAATAATACTAATAATAATAATAACAAAAACAACATGTATTTAGTTTATTAATATTATACCATTGGAAATAAGTTTGAAATCATTTTTAAAAACTCATATAAATGAACCCAAGATTAAGAAGTGCTTATTTTATGCTAAGAAATTTTTAAAACTATCTGATATTTTAAATTAGCTGATATTTTTTGCATGAGCAAAAAGGGCTTCAGGATGCTGATCTGCCCATTCCCAGAAAGTTCCTAGACACTTAGGCTAGGTTCACACCTAGGTGAAGTCCCTCTGCAGAGCATGTTCGGCTGACCAAAAATCAGCCGTACTGAGCCAGAGTGAATAGCCGAACGTTGTTCCGCTCACTTCACTTCGGCTGGGTTATTTACTCGGCTGCCTTTGGCAGTTTGTGAATAACCCCCTAAAAGCTGATTCATAGTTCATTAAGTGGGTGGACTGTCCCCCTCACTATTGGTTCATCTGGACCTTTGCAGAATATTTTCTATCTTTTATTGGTTATGGATACACCTTCTCATACCACTAACATAGCATCTGACTGACCTTTATTTTGGTATGATAACATCTCAAACCTAGGTAGATTGTTCACTATCAGCTTGTTAGGGAAAATAAGCGTGGGAAAAGGCTATTGCAAAAGTAAGAACACCAAAAAGTTAATTAATCATTATCTGTATCTGATAATATTTATGTTAATGAATCCCATATCCGTGCTTAATGTACAATGCATTATTTAGTATTCATGATGGCTCTGTTATGAATTTTTCAGTTCAGAATATTTTTAGCATGCATTATTAGACATCACAGTAGTTCTGTGAATTCTGATGTTAATATTAATTAGCTACTTTTGATTAAGTTAAACCAATTTTGATGTGATGACATAGTTCCCTTGGTAAATATTCTTTTGTTGTGTCTTTGCTTTTTAACAACCAATTTTATGTTAAAAATAATTTTACAAATAATAATTTCACAAATTATACAATATTATTTAGTAGGTTTCCTTTGTAAGCCCCAACTATTAAAAAGGAATTTTAAATCTATACAGATAAAGAATAAAATGAAGAGTGATTATTATTGTCTATACCAATCTACTATTACTAAATGTAGCCATTAACTGATATACTTGTCTCTGAATCAACTTACTTATGCAGACCTTTATCACTTTATAAATAAATAATGGAATGTGCAAGGAACAAAGTACTAAATGCAAATTTTAGTAACCAATAACAAGTCATCATAAATCCTTTTATGGTTTGACTAGAGTAAAGTAAATTCTGAGTGGTGGCTATAGCTTAATGCGCTTTTACTGACTATTAAAAATAGCCTGTAAAATATAAATAAAGAGGTCCTAAACTTATGTATAATCCCTCATACTTAGACACCTCTGGGCTCCTCACTAAAGAGGAAACAAAAGGAGAAAGAAGCGCAACGACCTAGCACAGATAAAAGATGGTAGAGCACATAGGTGAAGAATGTGTGAGATGATTATACTCACATGTAATCAGGTGGATCTGAGCTTTGGGAGTTGGCGGTCTCTTTTGAGGTGGTTTTATGCTTGATATGTCGAACTTCGGCTGGGGACTTCAGATACGGTGACTTGGAGATCAACAGTTGGATAAAATATAGGCACGGTGAGTGATCTGATGTGTACAGTGGACTGGTATTAAATACATAGACTCAGGGCCGGCCTTAGGCCTTTATGCGCCCTGTGCGAGAAAGCTTTACAGTGACCACACCCCTCAGTGGCCACACCCATTTTCCCCAATATCCGCACCATTTAAAGACTCCTATTTTGTTAAACCCCAAAGAAACATATAAAAAAGTATGATAAAAATAAAACTTTTATTTAAAGGTGTTAAACTTGTAGCACAATATAAGTATTCTTATCAAATAAAACAACAGAAGGTAAACAATAAATGTCAAACTACAATAGAGTCTATAAAAATAAAGTGTCTGGTTGTCATGCCGTTCCCTTTTTTCAATTAAGTGTATCTAGAAAAGTAAAAATAGAAAACAGAACACAAAACCTAGACTACATGTAAAATTAATGAATGAATATACGAAAAATGTATTCAGGCACATAATAAATTGTTTGAGAATGTTGGCCCCCGGCGTGTTCTGTGAATGTGTGCCACCATCATGGAGGCGGGGAGCATGATGTTACATGACGCCATGCATGCGTGGCGTCAGGTGACGTCACACGCCGATATTGGCCCCACCATCTTGGTGTATACCTAGATATACACCAAGATGGCGGTGCCCAACACATGCGGTGTTGTATGATGTCATGCGCCCTGCCTCCAGAACACGCCAATGGCTGAATCCATATAAGCATATAAATTTGTTTGATGAAACGAATTAAACGTTTTTAGTTTTTGTTCATTTCATCTAAAATTAATTTTTAGTCTTGGCACATGTCTAATAATATGTGTGTGGGGGATCGGCCGTCTGGCGCCTTTTTGCCATGGGGCCCTGTGCCGCCGCACAGCTCGCACACCCCTAAGGCCGGCCCTGCATAGACTCACCATTGAGTAAATGAGGTTGCGGGCTCAGCGACCATGGTCCATACAGATGATGTGGAGAGCAATGAGTGCTTGATATGTCGAACTTCAGGTGAGGACTTCCGATACGGAGACGTGGAGATTAACAGTTGGATAAAATATAAGTGATCTGAAGTGCACAGTGGGCTGGTATAAAATACATAGACTCAACATTGAGTAAATGAGGTTGAGGGCTCAACGACTATGGTCCATACAGATGATGCAGAGAGCAATATGGTAACCAGGAACACATTTTTGTAGTGGATTCTTGGATATGTCAAATCTGTTCACATTTTATAATGCGTTGAGGAAGATTCTTTAAGGTGGTTAATCGATTGTTGATGGGTAGACAGACCTTCAAGAGCTGCCTGCGTCTGACAGAGTCAGAAAAAGGTCATGCAATGGTTTCTGTGGTGTTTGGTAGGTGAGGCAAGGGGATGATAAGGGTTGAGGGAAATGCACGACCCACCAATCCAGGTGCGGTGGATGGAGAAAATGTCGATCGGCCGTCAGTGTGGAATGAAGGAGCGGTGGCTGGTTCACTGATCAGCCCAACTCCCAAGCTACAAATAAGTGAAAAATATTATAATCGTGTACAAATATAAACCAATCATGCTGCAAACTAAAAAAATAATAATTAAACCCTGTGCAAACCCATATGAACATATGTAAAATTGAAATCCTATGATATGTGCCCAATAATCACATAAAATTGAATCAACAAGTGTCCGTGATTAATTGAGGAATAAATACTAATGTCAATAAATCAAGTGATGGCAAAATGGTGTAAGTCTCAGTAACCTAATCCTCATCCTCCTCCTGTGATAATCGTGACTTCACACCACACAGAAAGGTGCTCACCTTCCAAAAAGACCTACTATATAGGTCTCACAACACAGATCCCTTGTTTACCGGGAGGTACCTGAGCCTAGAATGTGTAATTGTTGTTGCCACCAAACCTCCGTCACTTCGATCTTTCAGCATTCCCCAGGAACCATTACCGAAGGAGAGGCAACATACAGACCATAGCGCGTACCATTAAAAAACTAAACAGCTTTATTAAAATCCTATTTACAAGATAAATCCACCTACAGACATAATACGACTGCTTATTATGTCACTTCGCCTGTATGCTGAGTTGGTTTTAATGATCACATAACCAATACTGCCAACAATAGAGGTGACCTGAAACCAAATTATTTTTTTCTAACCTTTTTAAAATTATTTTTTTTTAATATTTTTTTACATTTACTTTTACTTTACTGTCAGGGGCTTGGGTAAATATCAGGGGATTAAACAGATACCTGATATTTCCCTTTTTAAATAGAAAAAGAGATTGAGGACAAAGAGTCCTCAATCTCTTTTTCTGCAGCCCCTGTTATGAATGAACAGGAAGCCTCTATACTGAGTGCTCCTGTACATTCATAAACTGTGGAGATAGTATCAGTTACTATGTCCACAACCATGAATGAACAGGAAGTGATGTAAAGCACTTCCTGTTCATTCATAACTGGGGACACAGTAAGCATACTATGTCCTCAGTTTTTTTACACACACTCAGCGATCAGCTGAATGCTGAGTGTTTGTATACCACTCTCCACCCTGACTTGCCTGTCACAGGAGGCTGAACAGGTGGTGTTGGAGGCGAGCTCAGCCTCCTGCCATAATAATGACAGCGCTCTCCGCCCCGCCCCTCTTGGCCTTCTGAAAGTTTATCTCCTCCCTGCTGGGTGCTGCTCTGTGTTCCCACCGATCCCTGCCGCTTCTGCTGACACAGGTGAGGGGGAGCAGTGGAAATCAGAGGGGACATAGAGCAGTGCCCAGCAGGGAGGAAAACTATTTTCAACAAAAACAATGGTACTTTTGGCATTTTGCCCAAAGTACCTTTTTTGGCCAAGAATTTCTAGTTACTGAATATTCAGTGCCTCCCTAGTATACACAGTGTATAAAAATAAAGTGTGCTCTATATGTGAGTTTAGGTAGGGACAGTGCCTCCTAATGAATAGGGAGAGACAGTGTTTCTTTCAGCTGCAGATACAATCACACTGTGGAAGATTGAGAAGTACAATGTGCTGGCCAACCTGTGCACCTGAACTAGCTCACAACCACACTGCCTCCTCATGAGAAGATTCTTTATTCCATTGAAAAACTGGATGTGGAAAACATAGAATATACATAGAAAATGTTTCCTACGGCAATAAGACCACAAATTAACCCCTTAAGGACCAATGACGGGATTATTCCATCATGGTTGTCCGTGCCATAAGGACCCATGACGGAATAATTCCGTCATGGGTCGTTAAGGGTTTAAGCTTCCCTCATGCACTATATGAGAACTTTTACATACAGTATGTCACACCAAATTAAAGCCCTTTTTGTCCTTTACAAAACGGTATATAATATGTGTTGGTGCAATAAATGAGAAAGATAAAAATTGCGGTTGAACACACACAGCAAAAATTGCTTTGGTCCTTAACTGAAAGACAAGCATCTGAAGCTTTTTCCTTAAGGGGGTTAATGTTTTGGATTTAGTGCAAAAATACTGTCAGGGTTATTCACAATAGGATGAAGAGTTTGGAGAAGGCAGGAGAAGAGAACAACATAGCTGAACTGGAAAGTGAGCGGAATTGGAGAATTTTTCCAAATCATCTATTTTGTCCTAGATTTTTCACTTCTCCTGCCTTCTCAAACTCTTCACCCTTTAGTAAATAACCCTGTGTATGTTGTGGAAAGCCAACACTGCTTGCCAACCTGAGAACACCTTCACTATGGACAAGCATCGTGGCAGTGTCATTGTGTTGTGGGGAAATTTTTCATCAACAAGTATTTGGTCAGAATTGACTGGTCAAGTTCGAGGTTCGGTGGATGGAGCCAACTACAGGGCAATTTTAGAGGAAATGCTATTTCACCCCACAAGAGACCTGTGACTAAAACAGAGGTTCACCTTTCCAGCAAGACAAATACCACAAACACACAGCTGAATCTACACTGGAGTGGTTTCAAACCAGTTACCTGAAAGTGTTAAGACATGATATTACTGTCCCACCTGACATACCGTTATCAAGATAAGAGAGCTGCAAGGCACAAATGTTACAAAAGTTACCCCAAAAGATTTTCAGCTGTATTTGCAGTTCTATTCAGACTGTCATAAATTCTTGCTAAAAAAGGATATGCAGGTATCATCTGACATGTCAAGTCAGTGGGTACCTTAAAGTACCCACTGAATGTGTTGTCTATTCAATGTTTGCAAATAATGTTATGAATTTGTGTTACAGTTTTAAAACCTTATTATTTGTATAATTTTGAGTTATGTTTTGCATGGACCCCCCATAGTTGATCTTTACATATGCAAGTCATGCTCCCTTCTTGGTTGTACTTTACTGCTGCTTCTGACAATGCAAACCTATAAAATAAAAGCAATGTACGTACTGCATGCTTTATATCTTAGCTCAACAGCTGTTAAGAGGATGAAAGTGATAACACCTAAACTGCCCTCTAATGAATAATCTGCACATTTCGATATTAATTACAATAACAAAAGCAAGTAAAAGTAAGCTTGTAAAACTGTGTGAGTCACATAAAAAGTACTATAAAAAACATTATTGCAATAATAAGTGGAAATATTCGAACTAAACATACACAATATCTTTTCTTTAAACAGTCCAGTGTTTGTATCTTTAAAACCCTTATGGACCAGAGGAATTTTATATTTTCACTGTGGGAAATAAAAACATTGTTTTTTGGGTACACACTAGGCTTTGTTTTGGCAAAATTGTCTTGGAGAAATTAGTCTACAGACAATAGGATTTTCTTTCTACTTTGACCAGTGTCAGTTTTTTATTTAAAAAATGTAGTTTAACTGTAAATAAAAAGCATACATTTTACTTTGTAACTTGTCCTTTTTAAAAGATACTTAAAAATGTTTCTGGTACCAACCACGGCAAGTTATTTGTAAGTGAAAAAGAGGCATTTTTCTTTCAATTTTGTGCATTTTCTTCTTATGCAATGCTAAAAAAAAATGAAAGAAAAAACAAAAGAAATGAAAACAAAAAAGGCACAAATTAATGTTAAAAAAAGAAATACGAAAATTAGAAGAAGGGGGTTAAT
Source organism: Nanorana parkeri (assembly GCF_000935625.1). Lineage (NCBI taxonomy): Eukaryota > Metazoa > Chordata > Amphibia > Anura > Dicroglossidae > Nanorana > Nanorana parkeri. The sequence continues at coordinate 62,998 of NW_017307998.1, forward strand.
TAGGGCAAATTAGGATTAATTATGAGTTATTAAGGGCTTAAATAAGGATATTTGAAAAACATAACATGTACAGTTTCTTTTAAATGATGTCATATGCAGATCAAAGTTCAAAACTTTGATCTACATATACATGAACATACAATGTTACAACACATTGTTACACTGTATTTACTCACTGACACTTGCAGCCTATCTGCATAGAAATGAATAGACATGCAGCCTGGCTGACCAAGAAAGGGAGGGCAGTGTGTGTGAGTCCTCGTTCATAACCATACCGGGCCACATGCCCTCAACCTTGGGAGTTTACCTTGCGAGAAAAGGTGACAAAGCAACCCCTCTCACCTTGTCCCTATGTTGATGAGGACAATGTCCTCATATCCACATTCCATCCTCTAAATACTAAATGAATAGTAAATAATAATATACACACCACTGAAAAAGTCCTTTAATAAAAAGAAAATAAACAATGTCTCCCAATGTAAATCCAACATAATTAACCTCATCCAGAGACGTTGATGCACATCAATCACAATGACCTGCTGCACGATGATGTAGACCTGCTGATATGATGACTCACCAAGCCCGATGATGTTAATACACCACCACACCCATCACAAATGACAGATTCCAGGCTGGCTACTATAAACAAAAAGGATGGGGATGCTGGGTGATGTAATTGATCAAATATGGTCATTATGAGTGATATCCTTGACCAAATATCTGTCCATTCCCTGAACTGCAAACAGGTTGCGTTCAGGTCAACCTCATGTTCAACCTAAATACAGTATAAGTTCAATACTACAGTATAAGATCTGTACAAGTGTCTGAATGATGCTATCTCTAAACTGTTTTTAATGATTGTTCTATAATGACAGGCTGCAGCTTTATTTTGTTTTCTATGAAGTTGTTTCTTGGTATTATTGATTTCTTTGTGGCTGAAATAATGTTTATGAGAAACAGGTTGTGAGGTCAATATTTATTCTCTACAAGTAATTAAGAACTAAAGTTCAGTTTTAAAGCTGAATTCTAGCTAGTCGGCTGAGCATGCGATTGAGATACATATGTGTGAACTTTTTTACCTGCCAGAATATTTGTAGTATTTTCAGTGCATTGCATTGAGATTGCTAGCCTTAGGTTTGCCTACTGGCAACAGCTGATGAACTTAGGAGCAACCAAAGTACCACATAATCAGGCAATGGCATTAAACTTGGTGGAAACAGATATTGGGACAGGAGGTGTTTAGGCAGAGTAATTTCACCCGAGGATTGTAAAGGCAGCAGCAAAACACACTACTGAAGACAAGGCAGTGTTTTTAACCAGAGTAGCAATCAAGATTCATGGGAGCAGAACCCACATTCATTGGAACCAGCAGGAAACCTCTGCTCAGTGCGCTGAATAGAATCTGTACTTGACACTTGGTGACAACTTGGATGAGCCCATTTAGGACGACAAATGTCATGTGCATATACTGTACCTTAGTGATCCATAAGGAAATACTTTGCTGTCATGGTGATCCGCATGTTGATAAGGGCTGATGAATGACCATCTCTTGCAGAGATTTTCACTAATCCAACTCCCATTTTACAGTTTGTATCCACACAGTTAACCCCTTATAATAATGTAGA
>NW_017307998.1:64676-72194 GCF_000935625.1 Nanorana parkeri
GTGACTTGAATGCATTTGTGAGATACATTCATTATGTATGCTGCATAAAGTATTTTTTACCTTGCACCAAGCTTACAACATATGTACAGAAGTTGGAACAGCAGCTTTGAATGCACAAATTCACAACGGACGTTTGTGTGCCTCCACCCACAAATTATTAAGTTTGCATTGTTTACATTTTTAAGATGGTCGTGATAAATAACATATACTAAAACCACAACTTCAAGCATTATGATAAATAAATGCTGAAATAAGTAATTTGCAAGTCAATACATTCATACCAGGGTAATACAATACCCCCTCCCCCCCCCATTCCATCATGATTAAAAAAAACTTCCAGTAATTGGGCTTTATAGTTTGATATAACTAAGGATTGATTGTTGCTGACTTTTTTTAGCTAGTTAACACACATTTATCAACATGTGTTAAGCTTTTTTTATTTGACAGAAAGCTTGATAAACATTTCAGCAATAAATATTTCTTATGGCAGGAAGCCAGACAACTGTTAATTCTTTCTTGCCAACACTTGGGTGATTTCTCCAATGAATAATGCTGCTTTAATAAAGTACATATGCATAAGGATATTGGCTGTTGCATATACCAAGAAATAAGCAAGCCTAAAGTGCAGATCTGTTGCAAGAAAACAACGTAATCTTGTATAACATAATGAAGAATTTGCAGAGGCTGATAGTGGATATCTTGCCAAGCAACGGCAGTTTGAGGCAGATTTCAGGGCTTATCTTCCAGCTTGGAGACAGTAATAATGTTAATCAGTTAGCAGATGTACATCGCATTTTGGCTTTCTCCCTATGTTGAAGCTTCACATGCTCCTATGCCATTGCGTTTAACAAATCCCAAACATCATTTTAAGGTTCAAACAAAGGTCAACACATCAACAATAAACTAAACCTTCCCTTAACCTATGGAGGGCAAGGTAAAAGGTTCGTTTAACTCCATCTCAGTAACATACTCATCTTTCCTTTCTCATTTATTGCTTCATACAGCCTCCTGGACAACGGAAAGAAAAATTCCATTAAAGCTGCAAACTGACTTGCCCTCTCCCATGTGGCAATACAAGGTCAATCAGGAGACACCTACCACTGTTACAAACTCACTCAAATTGGGTATTACTCATCGATTTCAGCGAGCGAACAGTGTGGGAGTGAAAGAAAGGTGAGTGTATAATGCATTGGTAATGAAACAGCTAGTACTTGTTTATGCTACATCAACTGTCATGTTTCCTAGGCTATTAATGTTAGGCAGGTATCCAACCTTTAGGCAGATACCTACATTTAAGAAAATTCTCATGAAGTTTGATTAAACCATTGGCCAGAAACTCAAAATGTGCTCTTGTGTAACTAAATGAATCCCTACACAGCTTACAAAATTTCTCTTGCATATGCACATGTATTACCTGTGAGATTGTGGCCAGGTTTATGACATATGTAGTGGCATGTTTAGGGATACGTTACTGTATATATTAGGAACTGGCAGCTTTTTAATGCCAAAGTGAAAAGAATCATTTTGAAAGATGTTTTCTTTTTAGATGTTATGTCCGTGGTTTTTTTAAAGCGTCAAAGACTAGCAAGGAATGTCAATCTCACTTCACCATGCTCAGTGCTTCATAGATTACCAAGGGAATCTAATGTGAGTGAAAATAAATACCTTTTCTGGTTGACAAACAAAGGCCTTATATTAGACCAAAAAATTTGGAAAATAAGCAAACCAAATGGAAATGACTCAAATCAAAAACAAATGTACACAAAACCGTACCGGCCCACACAACTTGGTTAATAGGCAAAACAAATGGAAATGACTCCAAATATGAACAAATCTACACAAAACAGTAATTACAGGAGCAGCACTGGAAAGGAACATGAAAGACTAGGTAATGGAGGCCATTATATTATCGATTTGTGATCAATCTATGTACAAGCATCCCAAAACAAATGGAAATTACTCCAAATATGAACAAATCTACACAAAACAGTAATTACAGGAGCAGCACTGGAAAGGAACATGAAAGACTAGGTAATGGAGGCCATTATATTATCGATTTGTGATCAATCTATGTACAAGTATCCCAAACAAGCTATTTATCATTAATTAAAATATCAAATGATGCAAGACATATGGTATTGAAAATACAATAATTTAATCATTTAATCATTTAATAATTTTGTATTACAATCAGTTCTCTGGCACACATGCAAATAGCCATTCGATTGATCAGAAGCGATCAACAACATTCCGCCATGACTGATTAACTTGCCAGTCAATCAAGAGCTTACTATATTAATCGAATGAAGGGTCTCTGATTTATTAATCTTATTCAATTCTATCAGTTTAGTTGCATTGAGTGATCAATTGCATGGTCCTTTTGATACATATGTGGCCACCTTAACAGGTATCAGAAGACCAAAATTTGGTGCCTGCTCAACTCAATTTAAAATTAGCAAGGTAGAGGGGCACATGGGTGGGGTGATTTTTGAAAGTGTGGTTCCTAACTGTTAACAATATGAGCTCCCAAACTGGGACATATATATTGTAAATTAATACATTGAAAGGCTTATCTTGAAGGTATTTCCATACTCCAACACACCAAATGTTCAGGCTCACATAATACAGCTGACAGCTCCCATTGTATTTGTCTGTACCAAATGCAGCAAAACAAAGAAAATTGTATTTAATCAAATCTACTGGTAGTTGGATTGAGGGCTGGGGAATTTATGTACATTTCTGTGTATTGTACATCCTTCCCTTGCTAGTTATAAATTGATTTGAGCAGCTGCCATTTTTTGTTTATTATGCAGTATTTCATCCTTACCTGACCAATAAAAAAACAAATAATATGCATTTTACATTTTGGGGTTTTAGTCCTGAACATATTTTATTTACAGACAACACTGCCCCATTCACTAACCATGAAGTAATATATTCCTATTCTGAACATCACAGAAGCAGCCATGACTAGGTCACTGAGTTGTATGATCACTTATTCCGTGCGGACTGTGTACATAACTGAATGGACTCTCTGCATAAAGCATAAGATATTTGTGAGTTGAGGTCAACTAAATTACACTGGCACATGGGGTGATTTTTATTACAGAGCGTGCCTGTTCTATAAGCTTTTCTGTCACTAATGGGTTTTATTGCTGTAGTGCTGGTTTTCATTGGAGTTAGAACTTCAGGTATTTGCCAAGTTTAATACAGTTCTAAAACAAACTCTTGTCTGTCGAGAAGGTAATACTTGGAGTGAACGAAAGGGCACTCGGAGTATCAAACAGTCAAGAGGGGATATGCGGGCATGAAACTATGTAAGACGTCCGGCCAGAAAACTGACCAAGATGTGTAACATAAACATAGACTTAAGTTCATTTTCTGATTTTGCATGATGAACTTAGAATGACCCATTTTATACCGCATTAACACAGACACAGCGAGTGACTGTTATTAAATGCTCCCTTGAAGGTAACTTTGTTTCATAAGTTGTTTTTTCCAGTAAATGTGGGCCTGCATTTTTAAAGGTTCACTAACTATGTTTTCTTTATTATTGCCATTTAACATATATGATTATTGTTATTATATCATTTATTTGCAATGTATATGTGAATAAAATATATATTTGTGTAGATTTTTTTTGTATTTCTGTGAAAGTTCTTTATACATTAAGAGAATAAAATCTCTCAAATGTATTCTGGTAGTATCAAATCAAGGTCAGCGACTTTATCCTAATCAAGAATGGCTTTCTCTTTGCCTTTTAGTACTCTGATAGAAATGTAATTATGATGTGTTAATTAACAAAATAATGTATCTGTATGGTAGATGTTATTAGTTTGTTTTGTGTTCACATTTTACATCAAGGCACAGAGTGCTTTTTACTAAAAATGTTCTAAACCTTTACACCAAAATACCCACAATAACAGACTGGCATAATCTGGTATGTGTGATTTCTACATTTTAGGAGACAGCTGGCTTGTTCATGTGGTATGAATTACTGCAATAACTTCAGACCATTACACTCTGAGGAATAGTTTTTTCCAATTTTTCGGAAGTTGTCTCGTGTTAGTACAAACATAAGCTTGCTCTGAAGTCTTAAAGAGACCCTGCAGCCATACCTTTTATTTCAACAACAATCTTCCCAAAAGATTGCTTTGTACATTTAACATATTTTAGGTATATTTATCTGTAAAAGCCTCCCAGTTATAGACATCCTAAAGCCTAAAACGGCTACTGGATGCCATCATTTTGGATGTAATGTTAGCAGCTCCCGCAGACTCAGGGCTTTCACTCTATTGTATTTCCCCTTTTTCCTTTTTTAGCTGCTCTTGAAAGGATAACATAGGCAGAGGAACTGCTGATACAGACAGTAATTAGACACTCCTGGAGGAGCAGCAGGCTTTGACGTACCTAGGGCTGTGCTGGAGAATTTAATTTGCTGAAGTAGTCAAACTTGCAGGATGCATGGCATGTTCAGAGGCATGCACAAAAACAGACCCCGCTCCATCCCATAGTTTAATCCAAAGTGCACGATCCAAAGCACCCAAGAAACTGAATACCGATGAGGTCATTGCATAAAGCAACTTTTTTGCAATCCAACCATGCCGCACAGTCCCCTCTACTTACTGTAACGTGTGAGGGCTTAGTCATATAGATCTCTTTAAAGTTGCTTATATGCCGTGACCTCATTGATGTGTGGCTGCTTGGGTGCTTTTTGGGGATCGTAAGTTCAGAGGCACATTGCAGATAAGTAAAACATAATTTATGAAAAGTAACACTGTTTTTTAAGTTGGTGGCAGGGTCGCTTTACTGTGTAACTAAACACAACAACAATAATGTAATATATTGCTGCTCTTTAGATGTGGTCACTGCATTGTTTTTTTCAGACTCTTTTCCTTAATATGCACCTGGCAATCCTGCCAGTAATACACTTTCTGTCCTAGGACGATGATGTTCACTTACCGCACTGTACCTATGAAGGCACAGCATTGTCACCCTAGGCTGCTCACTCCTGATTTGGATCATATAGGGAAAAATATAATTTTGTAGTTCACAGAGGTAACCTGGGCAGGGCTGATAACACTGGCTAGGATTTCAGTGCAGCAGGGGGCACTGTGTTGTCAGCTCATTACATGTAGCTCTCAGCTTATTTATGGTAGGATCAACAGGTATTATTTGCACTTCATGAACTGATTAAAAAAAACACTTTTAGAGGTATATGTAACAGAACAAAAGGTTAAAAATAAGTAAAATTAATTGTTAGGGTTTACATCTTATTATATTATTATTGTTATTCAGGATTTATATAATGCCAACAGTTTGTGCAGTACTTTACAACATATGGGAAGACGGTATAAGTACAATACAATACCATACCATACAAAATAATTGGAGGATCCTGCTCGTGAGAGCTTAAAATCTATAAGGTAGGGTAAGTGATACAGAAGGTGATAACTGTGGGTGGATGAGCTGATTAAAGGAGTTGATGTAGAGTTTTTAAGAGGAGGTGGAATAGGCCACCGTGAAGAGGTGAGTTTTCAGGGAACACCTAAAGGCAGATTAGGATATAGCCATATAGGTTGTGGTAGGAAGTTCAAGAGGATGGGAGAGACTCAAGAAAAGTCCTGGTGGCGAGAATGGGAGGAGGTGGACAGCAGGAGGCCTTGGAAAGAGTGGAGAGAATGGTTTGGGTGATATTTTGGGATGAGGATGGAGATGTAGCTGGGGGCAGAGTTGTGGAGGGCTTTGTATGTTGTTGTTAGTATTTAGAATTTTATAGGGTGCTCTATTGGAAGCCAGTGGAGGGATTGGCAGAGAGGGGTGGTGACCACAGCCATATACACTCTCAATGTTTCTTGATAATGGAATTAGGGGCAATCTTTGATTCACCTTAATATTCGCATGATAAGTTTTTTTTTTCAAACAATATAAAAAAGTGAAAATTTGCTGATTTTCCTAATTTGTCGTTAATTCCCCCATCTCTAATTATAATGAATAGGTTATCGATTTTAAACGAAATGAAAATGTGTGCGTGGGTTGTGTCATGTGTAGGTGGAGTGGTGAGAGCCGAGGGGGAAAGGGTGTGAAAATGCAGCGGGGAGAGTGAGAAGGAATGCATACAGAGCAGGGGAGGGGAAGCATGATGCAGCTGCAGTGATAAGGGCAAGAGGAAGCTAAGCAGGTGTGGTGCTTAAAGGGGGGCTACAGGCCTGGTGGAGAGGAGGGGTCATGTAAGCACAAAAAGGAGAGCAGGGGTGGTAGTATGGGGGTCAGGCTCAGTGGTAAGAGCAGAGGGTGAGGATGAGGGTGAGGCAGCATGGTGGGGGGATGGGTCAGTCATGTAGGTGTGATGTTAAAAGCAGGGGAAGGAAATAGGAAATTCCAATAAACCAGGTGGAACATTTTTTCTTTATGTCATGGGACTGCATGGGCCTACTCCAAAAATTCTCTGGGAATAAAAAACTTTTTTACACAGCTCTATTTATATGCTTTTCACCAAATTGCAAGAGAGGTAAATGAGGCACTCTCTCAAAAAAAACAGCAGAAGGGTACATCTGATGTCAAAAAACATCCTGCAATTTAGTGACATAGTATGGAAATGGCCAACATTATTCCTGCACAAGTGCAAAACAACAACATCGGGGAGAAGCAATACATCAATAGCATTAAAAACACAGGGCAACAAATGTTCCTAGGATAAATCCCTAGTACCAAGCCAAATGACCTAAAAAGCATCAGCATCAAGAGATACATTTTCTGTATAGATCCTTTTCTCAGCTTGCTGGTGGGCCCACAAAACAAACAAATGTCATATGATCCAAATAACACCTGTTAGAAAAATTTACAAAATAGTAAACTGACAAATGGGGGTGAATATATAATGTGAAAGGGCCAAATTGCCAGCTACCAATCTTACAAATGGATTCTGTAGAAAGACCCAGTCTCCCCATTTCTGTAACTGCACAAATCCTGAAAAATGAGGAGACATTTTAAAGCCACTCCTACCTGAAGCTGAGATAAATTACTTTAGGACCATAACGAATTTAAATTTGAATAAAAAAGAGACATTACTATAGGAGAAAAAGGCTGCTAAGGGGGTTGTGACTTATAAAAATCTAGACACCAAAGAGACAGGTCATGCAGCAAAACCCTTCCAAACGGTGAAGATCCAACCATTTACCTTTTTGCTGGTTGGTCTGTTTTTGACAGTCTGTCAAAATACAAACATTACACTCCCTCATTTGAACATCTGACTCACTTAACCCTAAAAAAAATAACCCTTGATGATGAAACCCATTTAGACAAGTGCAAGACAACAATGAAAGCAACAACAAAAAATAACTTTCACTAAAATAACTTCATACTCATAGCTACAAACTGAACCTGAAACATTAATTAATCCAACAATAGAAGGAAATAGGACAGAGAGAATTGCAGACACGGCATCCTTGTGAAACCTCCTAAGGACCTGATGAACAGCAACACAACAAAAGAAAGATGGAATTGAATGTATTCCCC
>NW_017307998.1:72247-97404 GCF_000935625.1 Nanorana parkeri
AAAAACCAAAACCCCCCCCCCCCCCCCAAAAAAAAAGGAATGCTAGACAAGCAATTGTGTAAAGCCAAATATGAGCAATCACTTTAAAGAGAGTGAGAAATAACAGCTAGTGCTAGTTTAGGTGAACTAGCTTAAGGTGTCATTTTAAGGCTAGAAACAAACCCACACCTTTTCAGCCACAACAAAGAATAGCAACTAGAAGTAGATTTGGAGACAGAACATTTAATAAATGCAGACATCACAGGCCAATCAGGTGCTACAGATGATGTAGACAATTCACTGCATCAACATTTACATTCAGTACTAGGCTTCTGAAGAAAAATGTTGGCAATGTAAAGCATCCACAGTTAAGTTAAGGGTTGAAGAAGCCTGAGTACATGAAGGGACTTAGAATATAAGCAATTTCAGCACACATAACTCACTTTATAGTCTGCATGCAGCAAAATTCTTTTGTTGTAAATATGAGTACCCCAAACAACAGTAGACACAACTACAGGAAACAATTCCAGAAGAACAATGTTTTTAGTAACTCGACATCTAATCCAAGATTCACGCCAATCAGAAGTATACCAAAGGCAATGTCAGAGAGATCTGCCATTAAATTACAGGAGGAATTTGTACCATACCACTAAATCCCCTGTAACTTTCCTACCAATTCCAACATGCAAGAAAGGTGACTTAAGTAAACAACATATACCAATGCCTAGAAAAAGCTCTTTACATTGACATTATACAAGACATGAAACCAAAGTAAAGACTGAATTTCTCTGGCCAAAGCCTTCCTTTGATATAACAAATGTTAAGCTAATTTTTGATACTGGCTATTTTCACCTCAGGAAGCTGAAACTCTATAGCTACAGTATTAATAGTAATTTTAAGGAAGGTCAATGTATTCAAAGGAAATACGGTCCTTTCTGCAGCTAGAGGCACCCTAAATCAGGCCATACTAGAGAAAATGATTGTAGCAAATGTAAACAAACTGAAGAGTCACTGGGGCCTGCAAATAAAAAATAATCTAAAAAGTGAACAATCGTTCTGCCCTGAACTGAATTATACACAGACAATTCCAAAAAGGTAGTGAAGGATTTAAAAAATAAACAAGACACCTTATCGGCAAGCATTTGTCAAAATGATAAACCCTATTGAACTGAAAGCCCAAAGCATTGAAACTACCAGGCTAAATAGGCAACACATGAAATTTAGATTTTTACATCGATTTTTGACAAGCTTTTTTCCCCCAAAAGGCCTCATCACTGAAAGCGTCTGATCAAATGACATCTGATGAAAATGAAGTCAAGTTGCTCTCAATACTGTTATTCAAATAAGAACCTTTCAGAATGGAGAAATAATGGATTAAGTGATATTCATTAGGGTCCTTTTTATTGACTACCCTCAAAGGGGAAAGTCTGAACTTGTTGAGAACCTCAGGTAAAGATAAAGCAGATTTTAGGTTATCCACCCGCAAACAGCCACAAACAGTGGTGATACTATAAGGATGGATATAAAACCCATGACTAAAACCGCCAATAAGCAACTTACAATCTGCAGGTTTGAAAACCTGTCTAGAAATGGCAGCAAGCTTCACCAGGGGCAGCTACATGCAACAAAGGAACAGGAAATGCCCTGGCCGAACTGATTGGATGTCACTGACAGTATATGCGCTATATTTTTGTCATATTTAGCATGAGCACAGACTAAGAAGAAGTGAGAAAAAAGAGGGGAAGATAAGAGGAGCAAAGAGAAAATTCACAAACTTAAGGGAATTATAGCTGTTCACACCTCAAGCGGTCTGTCACACGGTAACATTATCAGGGTTATTCACAAAAGGGTGAAGAGTTTGGAGAAGGCAGGAGAAGGGAACAATCTAGGACATTATAGCTGATTTGGTAAGTGAGCTAAATTGGAGAATTTTTCCAAATCAGCTATTCTGGCCTAGATTGTTCACTTCTCCTGCCTTCTCCAAACTCCTCGCCCTTTTGTGAATAATACTGTACATAAATATTTGCTGTACCCACTTTACCAAATTCGGCTGACAGGATCATTAAACGTTTTACAAGTAAAATGCATTTCAAAAATGTTAATCTCCTATGACCATTTTAAAAATACTAAATCTGTACAAAGGTGGATTTATCAGTACAATGGCAAAAAGAAAAGAAATGTATGCTCAAAAAAACACTGTGCTGTCTAAACTTCAGTATATGTCAGGCTTAAAACAATGTGCTTAATTAAGTAAAGAATGAAATGAAATATAAATCAAGATAATAATTAAGTGTACTCCAATCAATACATTTGTGGAGGTGCAGCTATTTTTGAAAATTAAAATAAATGCTCAAGTTCGACCTTTATAAAACAGCATTTCCCACTTCATGTGCGGTATGTGCATACAATAAAGTACATATAAAGCTGGCCATACACTTTTATTTTTTTTCATTCAGCCTTCGAGCTGAATGAAAAAAAATTAGATTCCTCCATCTGCGCAAAAGAGGTGATTGGCTGCAGTCACCTTCATATTGAAAATGTTTGGCTCCATAGAAAAAAGTTGATTAAGTAATTGATTTTTGTTAAAACAGCAGGGCTACATACTGTTAGAATTCAAGCCAATTCCTGTGAATTGTCCAAAATGTTGTCAGTGTATGACCAATTTAAGTATAGACAATCAAAGTCAAAATTCTGAAAATGTAAAAACAAAGTGCTATAAAGGGAATATAAGAAAAAACAATTGCATGCAATGCTCCCAAAATCATTTTGTGCATCTGCCCGGGTGAAGCAATCAACCACCACCCAAAGGTAAGTTAAAGTCACCAGAAAAAAAACACCTTTTGTTATACAAGGTTTGAACAGTGAAGAGATATACCGCAGCAGTAGCCTCCTCCAATATAGTCCACCCACTATATATCATTATATACAGTATAACCAGAGGGATTCAGTGCTCTACAACTCAGGAACAAGACAGAAAAACAATCCACATCATGTAAAACTGTTGTTTCAGGAGAAAGGGTTGAGGTCAAACACGTAGGGGCTGCACTGGGGGCTTTTTCCAGCACATCCCCAGTGCTAGACAAGGCAATTTGCTTTGTCACAATTGGGCCCAGTTTACACCACTGCATTGTGGTGGAGTGCACTACACAAGAGTACTGCACGCAGTACTTTTTTTCAGGGCAGTGGACCGTGATGCAGTGCACCACACCACACTACTGCATCTATGGGCACAGACCACACTATGGGCTGTGCCCATAGAACTTAATGAATACTCACATTTTAATAAAGTTCTAACAAACCAAAAATTAAACAGTACAATATGCTAGGATTGGCAACATGATTTACTACCAAAAACTCTCTGCGGGCAGTAATAAATCATGTGTAATTTGCGTGTAGGTGTGTCTTTCATTAATTTAAAATAATGCAATGCATTCCCTATATGGCTCGGTGCTAAGCGAATGACTTCCTATGTTCAGTGTGCAGAGGGGTAGCCACTGGAGCAGTACCTGGAAGATCATGGCTATCACTGTATGTAGCACATACTACTACAGCAGGGTTTTTTTTGCATCCCCAGCAGTTCTCCAGATATTAGATATGGGTACTTACATTGAGCCAAACAGGACCAATGTAAGTTTGCAAAAACAGACCTGTTGAGGACTTCCCCACCTGCAGCTTTACGTAAGTAAAGGGGCAGGATGCAGTGGCATCATGGCCTTATATGGCTACATGCCTATATTTGGTATATGAAAATTACCTAATTTGTGTGGCCATGTAAGGTAATGATGGTAATTTAAATTTAAAAAAAGAGAGATTTTTGTTAAATATAAATTGCATATTAATAATGTGTTGTCTTCTATCCAGCTCCATGGTGTGGAACTCTGATCTAAATTTTACATGAGTAGCATTACTTTTCAGCTGTACTAAAAACTAATTGGGGGGAATTTATCAAAACTGGAGCAGAGAAAAACTTCAGTTTGTTCAGTTAAGATTTGAAAATGAAAGAGAGATGTTGATTGGTTGCCATGCACATCTGCTCCAGTTTTTTCACTGCTCTAGTTTTTTATAAATTCCCCTTATTGTTTATCCAGGCCAATATATCATGAGAACATTGGCACATCTATTATCAGATGGCTCAGGAGGAAGTTTCTGTCTGGTATCTGCAAAGCAAGCTGTTCTGTTGTGCTGTCTCCTTAGATAAACCATAATGCTCTAGGAATCCTTTGTCATGTAATAAATGTTTATTTGTAAAATAAAGATTGTGTGTAGTGATGTAACAGATATAAAACAACAGTTTCAAAACATGTAAACCTTAAATAAAAATGTCCTAAAAACATTATAGTTTCCCTTTATTACATTAGCAATATTTTTAAGGCAATTACCAGTATCCTGTTGATTTGCTCTTGGTGAGATGATGAAGTATTAATATAGCAGACAAAAATTAGTGTTCATTTACTAAATAACACAAGTCTTTCTGGCACAGAAAAGATCATTCATTTTCCATATTTGGCACTAATGAGTAAAAGTTTGGCAGCTCTAAAAATTCCCGATGACCGGGATTTTTCCATTTGAAGCTTGCAAATAAAAGTTGTTTTAACTAATCTCCACAGGCTGCACTGGCAGCTAAAATGGAGCCAGCCCAAATTAAGCATTTGCAGGAAGCTCAACCAGAATTTATCAAACCTTCCTTTCTAGCCCTGAAAGACACTTTTTTGGAAAGAAAATGATTGAAAGAGAAAAAAAATGAGTTCCCTTGGTATTGTTTCCCTAACTGTCCATGTCATATTGATGTTACATCCAGAGTTAAATTATGTTCTGCACTTGGGAGTGTTTTGAAACCCATTAGGCATAAATTTTCGATGAGCACAGCCAGTGAAGAAAAAATAGTGGTATTACAACCTAACATTCAATACTAACCTAATTAATTCAGAGGCAAAGCCGATAATGACCCTAATTTTGTGTACCTTGCATGAAACATAATGGTTTGCAAATATGTTTGGAGATGGTCCAGAGCTAAATAGAAGAGAATTGTTTTACCTTTCCCTCCGAGTGCTTTTGATCAATATTTAGAGATAATGGATTCCGTCATAGACTTAGATGACAAAATCAAACTTGTGCTCGATCAATATAAACTCATTACTGGTGACCAGGGAGAACAGCCTAGACTTTTTCATTTTCTTCATTTTCTTTGAACTTTACTTTGCTGATAAACATTTTCACTTTTACGGAAAACCTCAGTAAGCATTGCATTTCTATACTGGTATAGACTTCCCTGAAAGACATTGTGATAATGCTATATATTTACTATGGCACATGAGGTGCTCATGCACTTTCTGTACGGCTGTGCTGTCCAGGAAAGAATGGTTATTCATATTTTATAACACAGAACACATTCTTAGGAATGGCAAGTTTATAGACTTAATATGTTACCCAAGGTGGCTACAAAATTCATGTACTGAGGAACCTCCAGCCCTCAGGCTGTTTATCTCATGACTTATACAATGAAGACAAATACTTTTATAGCACACGGCACATGGCCAATGCATGACAAACATGCTGGATGAAGACGAAATACCAATTATTTCCAAAACATAAATTAAAGTAATATAAAAATGTATTCAGAGATGATTTTCTGCTAAAAACGCCATTAAAGCTGAACTTTGGGCACCATTATTTTAAAATGTGTGGATGTATTATGATCCTTTACCTCTGCAGTATACTTTTTTCTATTCTCCTAAATAAAAAATTGAACTCATAGTATTTAGAAGTGCACTAAAATAGAATTTCCAGGCCAAAACTGAAAATAAAAAAATTGTCAGGTCAAAACTAAAACCAAAAATTTTTTTTTTAAACATTTTTTTTACTCTGCTGTCGGGGACTTTGGGGAAATATCAAGGGTCTAGACCCCAGATATTGCCCTTTTAAAATAGAAAAGGACATTGAAAAACACTTTTTTCTCTGCAGCCCCTGTTATGAATGAAGAGGAAGTCTATACTGAGTGCTCCTGTCCATTCATAAACTGTGGAAATAGTATGAGTTACTATGTCCACAATCATGAACAAACAGTAAGGAATGTAGAGCACTTCCTATTAATTCATAATTGGGGACACAGTAAGCTTACTATGTCCTCAGTTATTTACAAACACTCAGCAATCAGCTGATCGTTGAGTGTTTGTACTCTGCTCTCCATGCTGACTCAACAATCACAGGAGGCTGAGCAGGTGGTCCGGGGAGGAGAGCTCAGTCTCCTGTGACACCGCTGACTCCTCCCCACACCACCAACACCTCCTGTGACAGCTGACAGCTGTCTCTTCCCTGCATCACTCTCCTTCCTGATTTGCTTGTCACTGGAGGCCAGGGCCGGGCGGGGCAGGAAGAGAGCTCGGCCTCCTGCGATAACACTGACAGCGCTCCCCTCCCTACCCCGCTCGGCCTCCTGAAAGTTTCTCTTCTCCTCACTGGGTACTACTCTGTGTTCCCCACTGATCCCTGCAACCTATGCTGACACAAGCAGGGGGAGCAACGTGGATCAGAGGGGACACAGAGCAGCACCCAGCGGGGGGGAGAAACTAGAGATGCACCAAATTTTTGTCAGAAATGTTTTACTTTCAGCATTTTGGCCAAAGCTTCGGCGGCCAAAGATTTCGGTGCATCCCCATTAGTATTGTGTTTAATACTGGTTAAGCTTTACTTCTGCCTGTTGTATTTCCGCCATTGCTGGTGTTATGAGTTTGCCACCATGTACCATGTACTACACTGTCAATTCACACGATGGATCGCCACAGTTTCATACACCACATACAACACAGGTTTTGTTTTGTGAATTAGCAAAGCATACACTTGTACAGAAACACAGTGGCGCTGGGAAGAGACACACAGTGGAAATCCCTGGAATGGTGAGGAAGGTAAGCATTTTACCAAGCAGGCTGCACTCCGAGGGTGGAGGGATATATTAAAGGTCAGATGTACTAAAAGTATACTGTCGTTTAATACTTCTGGGACAAAGCAGTGCAGGTCCACCCTGAAAATTATTTATACATTGGACAGATATTATAGTAACCCTTAATTCCTAAAAAAATCATACATGAATTATGACTATTTATACTAATGAAGAAAATATCACAACAAATACCCACTTATGTCATAGAGGATATACTTCAGAAAGCACTTCTAAACACCTGTTCCTTGATATGTATGCATATTTTCCTAAATTCTAAATCCTATTTTGTAGGTCCATTCAATTGACTTTGCCTAGGCTGAGATGATGTCATAAGTCTACTGCAGGCAGGAGGAAGAACCATTTCCTCTTTCCCAGAAATCTGGTAACAATGTAACTTTGTACTAAGTCAGGTAAAGGGTGAGAAGTTGTAGCAGAGGGGCTGATCTGTATCAGGAATTTGTGAACACACCGAAATTGCACAAGTACCAGGATTTGCATTATTACATCATCTTTGAACCAGTGCTGTTGATTTAGTAAAGAAAATAGGCTGGTCACTTTACAAGGGATTTTGCACTTTACAGAAGTTTCTCTTGGTGAATGTGGTGAAATTTCACTTTGCAGAACATACCAAAACATGTGCAAGTAAAATAAAAAAAAACAGTATTTTTGCCTCTTTGTGATTGGGTGATGGAAATCAGCAGTGCTTTATCTCAATTACTAAAGGAGAAACTTTCCCTGGAAAGTGCAAAGTCTCTTTGCAAAGTGAACAGCCTATTTGGCTTCAGTAAATCAACCGTTGTATTTCAGTCCTGTAGGTAAATGCTGATCCTGGGAGATGCCTGAACAAATATGGCTCTTTCCTTCTGGAGAGAAAAGCAGATTATGTAATTTTCAAGGGGAGAACTGTGGTTCTAGTGAGAGGTAATAAATACCTAAATGTGTTATTCTTGCACGTGACTTAGCATACACACATTTAACATTAAAGATGCCATTAAAGTTCATGTGCATGTAAAGGCAGAACGCCTGCCTTTACATGCACATGAACTTTAATGGCATCCCTGTCTTAGCCCGCAGGTTCAATATTGAGTTGGCCCACTCTTTGCCGATTCAACTCTTCTGGGAAGGCTGTCCACAAAGTTTTGGAGTGTGTCTATGGGAATGTTTGACCATTCTTCCAGAAGCGCATTTGTGAGATCAGGTACTGCTTTTGGACAAGAAGGCCTGGCTCGCAGTCTCCGACTAATTCATCCCAAAGGTGTTCTATCGGGTTGAGGTCAGGACTCTGGGCAGGCCAGTCAAGTTCCTCCACCCCAAACTCCCTCATCCATGTCTTTATGGACCTTGCTTTGTGCACTGGTGCGCAGTCATGTTGGAACATGCTATCCCCAAACTGTTCGCACAAAGTTGGGAGTATGAAATTGTCCAAAATGTCTTGGTATGCTGATGCCTTAAGAGTTCCCTTCACTTGAACTAAGGGGCTAAGTTCCAGTGAAAACCAATCCCACACCATAACCCCCCCTCCACCAAACTTTACACTTGGCACAATGCAGTCAGGCAAGTACCATTCTCCTGGTAACTGCCAAACCCAGACACATCCATTGGATTGCCAGACAGGGAATCATGATTTGTCACTCCAGAGAACACGTCTCCACTTCTCTAGTGTCCAGTGGCGGCGTGCTTTACACTACTGCATCCGACGCATCCACTGCATTGCACTTGGTAATGTAAGGCTTGGATGCAGCTGCTCGGCCATGGAAACCCATTACATGAAGCTCTCTACGCACTGTTGTTGTGCCAGTCTGAAGGCCACATGAAGTTTGGAGGTCTGTACCTATTGACTCTTTGACTCTGCAGACAGTTGGCTACTTCTGCACACTGTGCGTTTCAGCATGGGCTGACCCTGCTCTGTCATTTTACGTGGTCTACCACTTCGTGGCTGAGTTGCCGTTGTTCCCAGTTGCTTCCACTTTGTTATAATACCACTAACAGGTGACCGTGGAATATTTAGTAGCAAAGAAATTTCACGGATGGACTTATTGCACAGGTGGCAACCTATCACGGTACCACAATTGAATTCACTGAGCTCCTGAGAGCGACCCATTCTTTCACAAATGTTTGTAGAAGCAGTCTGCATGCCTAGGAGATTGATTTTATAAACCTGTGGCCATGGAGGTGATTGGAACACCTGAATCCAATGATTTGGAAGGGTGTCCCAATACTTTTGGCAATATAGTGTATATTTTTTTTAACATGGCATGCAACTCAGGCTTCAAGCTATGGAAGTTCTTATGACATAAATATACTCATAATGCTCAATTAGCATGTTTCTTACAGTGCTAACTATCATTCTATTTCTGAGCGAGCAGCTGACTTAAAAGCCATATATGTCTCAAGACATCTGGCATTCTCATATATTTTATGCCATGTTGTAATATATTTATTATATGATATAGTACTGTAAAACCTTGTATGCATTTGGCTGGAAGAACACATTGAAGCCATTTCAAGTTAAATACATACATATGCTTTTTAGTTATGGGTTGTTATGTATTTGTACCAGAATAAGCAGATGTTTTTTTTCTGGGTAGTGTGAAAGGCAATGCCAACAGATGGCATTCAGTGGTGTAAAGACTCATTAACTCCAATTGTTTTACTTCATCCCTTCTCAGCATGGAAACACACAAATGCTTTTCTTTAGGCCAGCAGTTTATTTACATTTTTGAGTCTGCTGTGTAATTAACTCCTTATCCTTCAAAAGGGAGCAGCAAAGCTATCTGCTTGCAGAATATACACTACTATTCTATAACTCATTATGAGATGTATGGGAGAATAGTGAGAACATGGGGTCTTTCCTGGTGTCACTTTATTAGATTGTACTGCGTTGCAGCCTGCGAAGGAAGCATAAACACTACATCATATGGATCAGTGGAGCCTTAACTAATTTTACTTCCAAATTACTTATTTTACAAAGTAGTTTAGTATCTGAAAATATACTTGTCTGAAGTCACATATGACTGCTTCCAGTTGGCCTCAAGAGCCAAATGATTGATTTGCATGTGTCTCCCTACTGTCCTTATATGAATACATCTCTTCTTTTTTTTTATATCTGCTGGAAGTGAAGAACTAGGAATACCTTATACAGCAAGCAGAAAATTCTGTATTTCACAGAAATTTATTGTAGGGCTTTCTGTTGCCTTTTGTACTACCTTACAATAATTTTAAGGAGAACCTGTCTTTCATTTTGTAAAAATTATTATTATTATATTATGCAGGATTATATAGCTCCAACTGCGCTTTACAATATAAGGAAGTATATATAAGGAAATATAGCTGGGGGCAGAGTCATAAACTGCTTTGTAGGTCGTAAATATTTTGAATGTTATTATTTTGGGTGAATGGAAGGCACTGGGGGGATTGGCTGAGAGGGGTTAAAATGAGCAGTTGGTGAGGTGGATGAGTCTGGCAGCAGCATTCATAATAGACTGAAGGGTGACAGCCTGTAAAGAGGTAGGTCAATGAGGAGGGAGTTGCAATAGTCAAGACAAGAGATAACAAGTGAGTGACTTAGTAGCTTAGTCGATTCATTGGTTAGGAAAGGGCATGTTTTGGAGATGTTATGGAGGTGAAGGATTTGGATAGTGGGGTTGAATGATGAGGTCAGAATCCAGGATTATACCTAGCACCTTGGCATTTTAAAAGTGTCTTTTTTATTGATACATGTCCCCCAGGGCAGTACCCAAATCCCCATATCCTTTTTATGGCCATTAACTTGCAAATAAGCCTTCAAAATGGGGTAAATTTATTTTCAAAGTTCTACCCCCTCAGACTTGCATTGAGTTCGAATTCAAACTTTTTCCAGGTTCGAAAGTTCGAATTGGAACGAACAGGGGGGTGTTCGGCTCATCACTACTGGACAGTGGAGATCTCATCACGAAAATGTCCCACCTATGATCAAACACCTGTAATTATTTTTTTGTAGCATCTAAATTTTTTATGGAAACAATGTAGCAAATAATACAAGAAGGAAGTACATAAGTAAGGCATAACATTCTAGAAAATCATCTACTGTGTGGCTTTCCCAAACTATTTGCACTTCCTTGGAGCCTGACTTTGTGGCCAGGGCCCACTAACTGCTATTCCTCTCTTCAAAGACAACACCCTTTTGTGGTCATTCAGGTAGCTCACTGGACTGTGGAATAGCAGGAATTACCAGTAAAGTCAGGAAAACTCTGGCCCAACTAACTAGTTTAAGAGAGGTTCAGAGGCCAGTGTTTTATTATCTTTTAATAAAGATACTAAATATCTTGTGCTGTCTGCACTTATGCAATACTTTATTGTAAAGCCCATTTCCATTTGAAGCTTTACCTCCCTCCCATCCCTTTCTCCCACCACCCTCCCACCCATTTACCAGGTCTTTTTAAAAAAAAAAATACCTTGTGAAACTCATTTTGCTCACCTAACTCTGCCTCCATGTCCCTTGCTAGTGCATCACGTGACCATGTATAATTTGTGAAATGATATAACTTAATAGGAAAAAAATCTACCCTTATACATTGAGTAATGAGTTTTCATAGTTTGCTATATTAAAAAGAAAGTGCAAATACATTTTTTTTACTTCTTTGGTGGTCACCTGATCACTCAGTTCCTTATTCTCTGCCCAGCTACAAGGGCAGGATGCAGAGTGTTTCAAAATCTCAGGAAGTAGGCAGAGATATAGGGATGATTAACACGTAACACTCTCTACCTACAGTCATATGCTGGCTGTAAAGTGTGGGCTGTAAAGGACTGGGGAAGGGGGGGACATGATTGACAATGGAATGCCTGTTCTCCTGTGGTCTCCTGCAGCTCCAAAGCAGAAAGAAACAGCGCAACCTGACCACACTTGGTCAGAGCTGCCTAATGTGGTATATATGAAACAGGAATGAAGGGGAACTTTCAGGATCACCTGGTTTTTCAGTACAAATAAAGATCTCAGTAAAAAACAAGTTGCATTTATGCAAATTTGTTTAGTAAACAAACTCATCATTGTTCAGGGTAATTGATTAAAAATGTATCGAAGCTAGAGGGTCTGCATTCCAGACAGGCAATGAGAATTTTTAGAAAGAAAGCAGCAATAGTAGATCTCAGATTTACTGTAAAAGTATAAAATGGTGTACAGGTTTAGTATGAAGAAAAACGGTTATAGATTTAAGACAAATACTTTTTTAATTTAAACATTTCTGAATTAATTATTTATATATTTATATACAGTTATATATTTTTATACATTTCCTAATTATTTGGACAAAAACTTTATTTTATAAACATTTTTTTAATATAGAGTGTATCAAGAAAGGACAGGGAGCCCATGGCCTGCGTGGCAAACACAACAAACTAGTCCTTTCATGGAAAGGACAGCTTTCTGTGGTCTGAAAAAAGTGTACCATGCAAAGTATGCCATGGTGCCACATAGATTGGTGAGTATGGCGAAAGGTGGGTGTGCATAAAGGACATGGTTTATTGTGGCACATTACTTTTTTCCCGTCTTACAGTATCAGCTACCTTTGCAGCTTTCAGTATTCAGTCACATTATATCCTACAGCCAGGCCATGTACTTGCAGGTTTGTGCAGATAGCTATATAATGCCCAGCATGTGTCACTAACGTCAGGTCCTGCTCTGTCTAATTATTGAATAGTGAAGTATCTCCACCACCAGCCCAACATATCTTATTAGAAGCGACATAGGGAGGCAAGTGCCTTCTTGCTTCTTAATCCAGTTAATCAATAAAGTGTATATATTACACTCATTTTGCAAAGCATGCTTTGGACAGCTAGCACTCTTGCTGACAGCCTCTCTACAACTGACTAAACTAGATGGTCCCATTTCTGTTAGAAGAGTTGTATATCAATCTTTGTATTCAGATCCCTTCTGTTTTTTTACAGTAGAGCTGTAAAAAATCAGGGGGAGAAATCTGGTTCTGCAACTTGGAACTCTCCACTGCTGGCTGGTACAAGTGATGCATTTGAAATATTCATATGCAATTTGTAGTCAGAGCCCCACTGATTCGTACCTGTAACATGCGGATGATGACCCTACCTAACCTTGACCTCAGGGGTGCCACGGTCACTATGGTCAGTATGCAATAAGGGGGCATACTCAAGTAACTGTTTATGAAAGGGGTCAGGGAGGGTGGGATGACTTGGACGTTCGACGGGTGAGTGGGGGAACCCGAGGGTCTTAAATGTGCGGGGCTCCTCCCACAAACCCGGCCAATAATTGGCCTTCAACTTGTAGTCAGAGCCCTACTGATTCGTACCTGTAACATGCGGATGATGACCCTACCTAACCTTGACCTCAGGGGTGCCACGGTCACTATGGTCAGTATGCAATAAGGGGGCAAAAACACTCAGTAGGAAAGGAGATACATTTATTTAACCAACAACTACAGCAGAAGTTTGGAGAATGCCTGCACCATCTCCAGCTGGGGATCAGGCACATACCTAGCATAACACCCTGAACTCCACCTTCCCAACTGCTTAATGACGTGCACTGGAACACCTTGCTGGGATGCCGCAGAAGCCGCCCCTATCCTGAAGAAATGCCCGGAATATTGCTCGGGGTTGAGACCCTTGTTGGCTAGGTGGATGCGGACATGTCTAATTAAATGTACGGAACTGAGTGGACCTCCTGTTGCGTTCTGTGAAGGAAAGTACTTGACCTCCATGCTTTTGCCAGGTTGCAGTGTCTTTGAGTGTTCCAAGCATACTGGAAAAAAGGTGGGGTGACGAACCAGCTGTCTCCTGGCAAGAGCGTGATTCTGCGCCCTGGTAAGTGTGAACTCCACGGGCCTTAGAAACCCGTAGAAGGCCAAGTAGATTGCCGCCTTCAAAACCAGGCTGGGCGGTACACCGAAAGGTGCCCGCAACAGCCCTCGATCAAGATCCCGAAAAATGCCCACCATAATGGGAAGGTGGGTGAGCCTCGGTCCTGACTGCAGCTTCTGGATTCCCCTGAGTATGGCCTTAACCGGATGTGCTGCACATAGTACCATCAAGTACAGCTTGATGGTACTATGTGACAGACCCAGGTTGATGTGGCAATACGCTACAAATGACAGTATGTATTTGATGAACAAACTCAGGAAAATACAAAAAAGGATAAAGCGCACTCCTGTGGGCACAATACAATTTAGGTGACTATTGTGTGAGGGTGTGCAGAAGCTCCTTGATACAGGGAGAGGACCCTGTCTATTCAAAGTTGCAGATATGGACAAAACAGGACAGGAGCGCGACTACCAAAACGAACGTGGATAGGTATATGAAGTACAACTTGTAAATGGATCTTTATATATGAAAAATGCGTGACACCGTTAGTAGTGGACAAAGGGACTTACGGTTCGAGGCTCCCCCGTGGTCTGTGTGGCGCCCTCCTTCGAGAGGTACCAGGTCGCAAAAGTGTCCCCGATGGTACGACGGCTGATCAGTTGGGGGTGCGCATTCGTATGGCCACCCACGGACTCGGCTGGCCGGGCCGAGCCGCGTCGGTCAAAGACGGAAGAGTGGGGAGGAGCTACACGCGGCTGGGGCATGCCGTGCGTCGTTGGTCAGGATCGGTAGCGGTGTAGGCGGTGGAGGTCTCAGGTGGTAGAGGTCTCGGGTGGTCGGGTGTCTCCAGTGGCTACGCGTTTCGAGGAATCCCTCTTTATCAAGCCTCAAAGATGCTGGAGATCACAGGAGATTTGACTATTTTAATAATGAAACGGGGGAGGAGTGTGGTTTCGTTGAGCCCGGTGATAGGCCGCCGCTCACATGAGGGGGGAGTGGATTAGCAGTCTGGGTCCGCCTTGAGTGTGAACTGTCAGTGCTCGACCTGCTGTGGATATATGACCTTAGATGACACTTAATTTTTATTTTGGGCTAACGTTTGATTGGAGGGGATCTGATCTATATACCGTATGTACCGCCAGAACATCACTATTTAATAAAATCTTTAATACAATATTTATGTGTGTGTTTAAAAACTGTGTGTGGGAAGCTTTAATTGGTGTTAAAAGAATTGGGAACTAATAGGTACAGTGGTGGATTGCTCCTGGGTGGGTGAGGTCTAAAAACGGGTCCATATGATCACATGAACACGTATGGATGTAAAAATACATGCATACCTCCATAAGTGCATTCACCCTTAAAACCAATTACACTATAAAAAATATTAAAATAAAATAGATATACACACACGTATATATACACACACACACATACATGTATATATACATATATATGTGTGTGTGCACACATGTGCAAAAGAACATAAACACATATGTGCATAAAAAACATACGCACATAATGCATATGCAAAAATGGTATTGTTGTAAAACTCATACCAAACGAACATTCTAAAAAATCTCTATATCATAATAACGCCCTTTTGGTGTGTATTGGGGACTGCCTTATTCGCTGAAACATCTAAAATGAGGGGGTGACTATGACCCCACTGAAGGATCTTACGAGACATGCCAACAGGGTAACAGGAGTGTAAGAGTATGGCCTGCATGTGTGTGTGTTATCTCTTGGCCGAGTCCTGGAACTGGAACACGAACTGCAGGATAAATCCAGACTCACCCGGGGGGGGGGGGAAGAAAGAGAAGGAGTATTAGTGGACTGATGTGTTGTGTGTGGTGTGAAAAACTGTAAGTGTGTTGGGATGTTAGTCTACAAGATGGTGTGGATGTCTAATTCTTCATTCAGCCCTGTGGGTGTCAGGGTATTCAATTTGTGAATCCAGAAAGTCTCTCTGTGGCACAGGCGATGGAATCTTTCAGATAGTGATAAATGTGTGGGTATCTGCTCAATGGCAAATACCCTGAGGTCCTGGATTCTTTTGAAATGGTTCTTGGTGAAGTGTCTCGGGACACTGTGTTCAATGTCGCCCCTTTCTATGAGCCTTCTATGATCACCTATTCTTGCCCACAGCGGGCGTATGGTCCTCCCCACATATAACAACCCACAGGGGCACGTGAGCCCATACACCACATGGTCATGGGAACAGGTGATGAATTGGTTTATCCGGTAGGTTTTTTTGGTGTGATCTGAAAAACTTGTTTGTCCATGTTGTATGAATTGACATGTGAGGCACCTGGGCTTTTTGCACTGAAAAGTGCCTACCCTATTATCAAAAAGGAAGCTTTTTGTGGTGGTATTGGGTGCCTGAAATGCTCGACTCGGCCCGACTTTGTTCTTCAAGTTCCGGGCTCTTCTGACATTAATTGAGGGTTTTGGAGGTAAATTGGGGCCTAATTTGGGGTCTTTCTGTAGGATGTGCCAGTGTTTGTTGATTACTTTCTGAATTGCTTTAAAGCTGTTTTTGAAGGTGGTAATGAATCTAATGTCGTTATTGTTGTTGGTTATAGTGTCAGCGGTATAGTGAGAGGGACGCTGACACTATAACCAACAACAATAACGACATTAGATTAGACATTAGAATCTGCTGAAGCCAGCGGGATAAACATGGACACACCGTTCCACCGACTGAGAAACTCCTCATACATCACCAGGTCCGCACGTGCTCATGGGTCCAGGCGAACCAAGGACTCCGTATCGGGAGCCGAAGGCAGCAGTGCAAGCAACCTGGATATGAAGGACCTGCCCTGCGGTATGATCTGCATGGTAAAATGAATGGGCCCACCCATTTTATCCAGCTGCACCGCCTGCTTAGGATTCGGGAGAGAGGCCGCAGCCGATCTGGAAGAACCAGGGACGGATGGGATATCAGCCGAGGGACACCAAGTGGTGGCATGGGAGGAGGACTGGCAGATGGCACACACCAGCGCCCTCAAACCCGCAAAATGACGGCAGAACAGCTCCATGTCCACGCCGCCCCAGTTGGTCACAACTTGAAACTGAGCCAGGGTGGCCGCTGCCTTAGCCGAAGAAGACCTGTGGTAGTCGTAGAACGCCCAACCACCATACCTGTGACCCAACTCCACCACCCGGTACAGATACAGGTCCAACCCTGTTTGGCGTCACCGAACAGACCACGTCTCTGTACACGCTGAACCCCAGCATGAACTCAGGCAGGGACAGCTTACGGTTGAGATGGGGATCCTTTGCTTTAAGGATCACTGAAACATCCTCGCAGGCAAAGGCCTTGTTCTCGGTCATGTCCTGTGACGCCAACAGCAAAGAAGCAAGGTTCACATCCTTCCCTACCAGGATGTCCTTCCTTATACTAATGAGCCGGAGTAATCGAGGGAGGAGAAACAGGGATACCTGAGGGCACGGGGGGGGGCGGCGGGAACCACCAGGGCAGCCGCAGCCAGTTCAGCTTTGCGGACGGTTGCCGGAAACGGAACCCCCGACGCCGCAATTCAGCCGCCAGACGTGGGATGTTCCATGCTCGTAGGTGACAGTGCACTGCCGTGTTCGGAGCCCCTGGCAGGAGAAGGTGGAACGGAGCCAAACTCCTCTATATCCGCAGCCTGAGACATCCTGCAGGATCCCAAATGGGAGAAAACGAAGAAATGTAACGAGTGCTAAACCAAACGTGTGCTGACCCACCACCGACAAACCAGACAATGCAAAGACCTAAACAACGTAACGGTAACACACAGACGTGGGGCGGAATGAGGCCTGTGACGGATGTTATCTAACTAACCGAGACGTGACCGGAAGCCCGGAACGAACAGGCGCATCACACTGAGGTCTCGGCGTGCAAAGGCCGCGTGGCGTAATGGGGCAATTAAACATGGTTTTATTGCTCATTAACTTTCATTTTATTTATTTATTTATTTATTTTTTTGATGCACCGGAGACGCAGCAGGTAACGACTAGGAACAGAACAACGTCTGCTCGATGGCCAATGGCAGTGTGGGAAGATAACATATGACGTATGAGCAGGGAACTCAAGGACAACGGTGACCAATCAATTCTAAGAGCACTCACAGTTCCCCCGACCCCTGCAGGGATAGAGACTATGTGCATGCAATGCGCCTGCTAACCATGTTCCGGTGAAAAAACCACTACAAAATCACCACTGCACAATGACCTAAAACCTAGTGTATGTGAAGTAGCGTAATCTAACCGAAAATGCGGGGAAACCCTTGACTGAGTTCCACACACCTGAAAACGAATAAGCAGCACAAATTCCCTCGGGGAACAGTAGATCCACACACACACACAGACCTGCGATGGATGAAAAAACGTCAAGTGAATGCACGAGCAGCCCTGCAACCCCAGACTCCCATGCCAGCCACACCACGGACACCCAGCCACACGCCAATAGGCCACGTACCCCGCGCACCGACACACCCGCTGCCACGAACCCCTACGTCACACCAGCGGAAATCCAAACATCGCATCCGTACCTGCAACCCCCATCTGCACATGCAAACAGTCCGCCACCCAGGAACCAGCAGAACGACGCACACAGGCACGCGCCCCCACACAAGGGAAGCACCCGTTGCGGGCCCCCTCCCCCTCTGCAACGAAGCATGCGCACACCACCATACGCAGGGATAGATGTCACTACCCCTTTAAATGTCACTTTCTCAGTAAAAAAAATAATTATTCTTTTTTAAACACCATTTTTTTTACAGGTGCTGCAGGGGTGAGTAGGGAAGGGGGAGGTTACTGTTTGGGGTGCAAAGGCGAGCAGGGGGGAGATAGGGTGCAAAGAGGAGGATGTAAAAGTAAGCAGAGAGGTGAGGTTTGTAAAAGTGAACAGAGAGGACATGAACTGGGATGCAGAGAGAGGGAAGGGGTCAGTGTGTATGTCTCTGTTACTTTGGTGGACAGTGTGAATACCTGTTACATACTGTATGTGGTCAGTGTGAATACCTCCGTTGCATTGGTGGTCAGTGTGAATACCTCCATTGCATTGGCGGTCACTGTGAATAGCTCCGGTACATTGGTGGTCAATGTAAAAACCTCTGATACATTGGTGGTCAGTGTGCATACCTCTGTTACATTGGTGGTCAGTGTGAATACCTCTATTACATGGTTGGTCACTGTGAATACCTCCGTTACATCGGTGGTCAGTGTGAATACTTCCATTACATTGCTGTTAAGTGTGAATTCCTCTGTTACATTGGTGGTCAGGGTAAATACCTTGGCTACATTGGTGGTCAGTGTAAATACCTCTGTTACATTGGTGGTCAGTGTAAATATCTCAGTTACATTGGTAGTCAGTGTAAATACCCCCGTTACATTGCTGATCGGTGTTAATGTCTTTGTTGCATTGGTGGTCAGCATGAAAGTCTTTGTTACATTGGTGGTCAGTGTGGAATCCTCATTTATATGTATGCCAAAGATTTCCAGCTTTGCTCTATGTGATTCAAATTTTTGTCATGGTGTAATGCTCCTGACTAGATTTATTACACGTTGCTTTTTGCCACTGAAAAAAAAACCTTCAACCCATCAGCAGCCACAACAGGAGTTGCAGCACTCAGCAGAATGGTAATTGTCACATGAGGGTTTTCTAAATATTTTATGCCAAGAGTATGTGCAGTATAATGAGTATTTATCTATGTATTCTCTCCCAGAGCTGTAGATTTGCTGCACTTTGAATAGAGTCTAGACAGTAAGGCCAGCCTTACATGTGTAGTTTTTATTTGTTCAGCCCTTCAGGCTAAACGAGGGAAGTCACTTAAATCCCATATCCACATTCTGTAGCTCTGATGGCTATTGCATTCAGACAGCCACAGCACCCGCAGTTGTCGGAATACCTGAACTGTGACTGCATTTCAGAGGATGCAGTCACTGTTTGGAAGACAGCTTTACACCTGCACACAATTTTGAAATCTGATTTTTGCCAAGCCGGGAGGTGCTGAATTTGAGCCATGTATAGGCAGCTTTAGAGTTATAGCTAGCTAAACAAGTGCATTTTTTTTTACTAATAACTAATACCTTCTTGGCTGGGTTTCTGTCCTTATTATGATAAATCTTTCTATATATGCTAGAATTTAAAATTAAAGCCCAGCTCCAGAAAAAATTACATTTTTCCTTGCAGTGGGGCTGCCCCACACTTCATGGGGTAACTACTCATATGCTTTACATAGAAGAGGCGCTCTCCTCTTCTCCCCTTCAACTCGGGCTGTAGGCTATCCCTCGATGTCATCATGTACAATGCATAACTGTGGAGCCTGCATTGTACTGATCACAACAATGGGCCTTAGACCACTGCAGTGGAGGGGAAAGGGGGCTGTGGGGAATGGTCTAGCAGCTCAGAGAGCCATAGGAAGGGGGGATCAGGTAAGTAAACAGCTTTTTACTGCCCCCTAGGCATGAACAAGTAGTTAACCCTTGCAATGTGGGGGCAGCATTACTGTAAGGGAAAACTTTTAATTTCTCTGGAGTTGGGCTTTAAATTGTACAATAGTTTAATGCTAAACCTCTGGTAGAACATGCCCCACCCCTAATTAAAGTACAATGACTTGCTGCACACAAAGCAAAAAAAAGTGTCCCTGTGCAGCATCCCATCCTGACCTCTAGAGGCATGTGGGGGACTTCTGAGGCAGGGTGGGCTGACATTTTACCACCTCAGGGATGAGTCCTTAGCCGGTTGTGGGATGTGAATGTAAAGTTGGGCACCAGTCACTTTAGTGATTTTAAAGTTGTATTCCAACTTTCAGCAACTCAACGGGAGAAATGTTAAAAGGGCTACAGCCATCTATGATTCATCAACCACCTCCCAGCTTCACAGTGCAGAGGGCCTTTAAACTGATTGCAGTAACACTGTGTGTTGAAGAACCTTTGCTGGTCAGTAGACATAGCACAGAGTTCCCTAGGCGAGCCACCAGACTTTCTGCGATGTCCAAGACCATCCTGGATTCTCATGCACTTTCAGCAGTCGAAGTTCCTCCTCGGTTCTATACCTGACCACCTACAGGCTGCAAGCCTGGTCAGACAACACATCACATCATGTACCCTCCCTCAGGCAGGAGGCCCTGGGGAAAGAGACACTCACAAGGTCAGCCCTGAATATTTATGTCTTCACCTAGCATGCACCACTGGCCATCAACCTCCTAGTGATTGGCTAGGGAGACACGCATACTCATAACATTATTGGATGCTCTGCTCTGTGGCCAGGTTACACCCAGCAGCAGGTAGATGGAAACAATAACAGAGAGCTTAGGGGAAACCAAATGAGCACAGACTATCAAATTAGCTAGACTGAATAAAGTCCCACAGAACTACATTTAAGGAGTTACCCCACTTAGGGCAAGGTAGCTACACTGAAAATGTTTTAGACTGGCAGATGGCACACACCAGCGCCCTCAAACCCGCAAAATGACGGCAGAACAGCTCCATGTCCACGCCGCCCCAGTTGGTCACAACTTGAAACTGAGCCAGGGTGGCCGCTGCCTTAGCCGAAAAAGACCTGTGGTAGTCGTAGAACGCCCAACCACCATACCTGTGACCCAACTCCACCACCCGGTACAGATACAGGTCCAACCCTGTTTGGCGTCACCGAACAGACCACGTCTCTGTACACGCTGAACCCCAGCATGAACTCAGGCAGGGACAGCTTACGGTTGAGATGGGGATCCTTTGCTTTAAGGATCACTGAAACATCCTCGCAGGCAAAGGCCTTGTTCTCGGTCATGTCCTGTGACGCCAACAGCAAAGAAGCAAGGTTCACATCCTTCCCTACCAGGATGTCCTTCCTTATACTAATGAGCCGGAGTAATCGAGGGAGGAGAAACAGGGATACCTGAGGGCACGGGGGGGGGCGGCGGGAACCACCAGGGCAGCCGCAGCCAGTTCAGCTTTGCGGACGGTTGCCGGAAACGGAACCCCCGACGCCGCAATTCAGCCGCCAGACGTGGGATGTTCCATGCTCGTAGGTGACAGTGCACTGCCGTGTTCGGAGCCCCTGGCAGGAGAAGGTGGAACGGAGCCAAACTCCTCTATATCCGCAGCCTGAGACATCCTGCAGGATCCCAAATGGGAGAAAACGAAGAAATGTAACGAGTGCTAAACCAAACGTGTGCTGACCCACCACCGACAAACCAGACAATGCAAAGACCTAAACAACGTAACGGTAACACACAGACGTGGGGCGGAATGAGGCCTGTGACGGATGTTATCTAACTAACCGAGACGTGACCGGAAGCCCGGAACGAACAGGCGCATCACACTGAGGTCTCGGCGTGCAAAGGCCGCGTGGCGTAATGGGGCAATTAAACATGGTTTTATTGCTCATTAACTTTCATTTTATTTATTTATTTATTTATTTTTTTGATGCACCGGAGACGCAGCAGGTAACGACTAGGAACAGAACAACGTCTGCTCGATGGCCAATGGCAGTGTGGGAAGATAACATATGACGTATGAGCAGGGAACTCAAGGACAACGGTGACCAATCAATTCTAAGAGCACTCACAGTTCCCCCGACCCCTGCAGGGATAGAGACTATGTGCATGCAATGCGCCTGCTAACCATGTTCCGGTGAAAAAACCACTACAAAATCACCACTGCACAATGACCTAAAACCTAGTGTATGTGAAGTAGCGTAATCTAACCGAAAATGCGGGGAAACCCTTGACTGAGTTCCACACACCTGAAAACGAATAAGCAGCACAAATTCCCTCGGGGAACAGTGGATCCACACGCACACAGACCTGCGATGGATGAAAAAACGTCAATTGAATGCACGAGCAGCCCTGCAAACCCAGACTCTAATGCCAGCCACACCACGGACACCCAGCCACACGCCAATAGGCCACGTACCCCGCGCACCGACACACCCGCTGCCACGAACCCCTACGTCACACCAGCGGAAATCCAAACATCGCATCCGTACCTGCAACCGCCATCTGCACATGCAAACAGTCCGCCACCCAGGAACCAGTAGAGTGACAAACACAGGCGTGCGCCCCCACACAAGGGAAGCGCCCGGTGCGGGCCCCCTCCCCCCCTGCAACGAAGCATGCGCCCACCACCACACGCAGGGATAGATGCCACTACCCCTTTAAATGTCACCTTCTCAGTAAACAAAAAATATATATATATTTTTTAAACACCATTTTTTTTTTGTCATGTAGGACCCCACACACAGCAAGCATACAGTGGCAACGTTGCCCGTGGAAGCCGAGGCAAGTGGTGGAATATTTGTAACCACACTGATAGTATGTATATGACTGAAATAACTTATGGACACATGTAAACCCAAAATTATGAATTAATGATTAATTTTAAAATTATATATTATGGAGGAAATGTTGATGAACTGTGTACTATAAAGAAAGGAAAAAAACAATATCGAAATGTACTGATTAAGAATATATCTTGTAAATTAATGATTAATGGGACTGCTGATTCCTATCACAGCATACTGCCACAGGCAGCCTCTAACCTACAGGTAACCATTACCTCAATTCATTGTGTACTATGGCCAGCTTGTGAACTTCCATTAATCACTGCTGGTTGTTTCAACCATTGCTATTACCTGCTAATAGACTTTACCTGGATTACTAACACTGCATGTTACCTGCTTATCAGCTTGTTGCTGTGTGACTTTACCTGGATACAAACACTGCATATGCCCTGCTTATCAGTTTGTTGCTATGTGACTTTACCTGGATTACAAACACTGCATGTTAACTGCTGGTATCAGATTGTTGCTAATTGACTTTACTTGGAATAAAAAACTGCTTTTGATTGCCACAACTAAGTCCTGTTACTACTTATTCCATGGTGCATTACTGTCTGTAGCTGAGATCCTACCAGACCACAGCCAGTACCTTACAATTCCCTTTAACGGTTGTTCATTATCTTTTACTCCCATTCCCATACCACAGAAGCCAATCTTTCCTTATCTTCAGGACTCACAAACTCAAAAAAGGTGTATACAATTTGTTTACATGATTATATATTTAGTTGCTATCTATATTATCAACCTGTCATTTTGGATGTACAGCATCCCAGTGGTCTAGAAAACATAGTTTTGTATGTTGCCCACTATACATAAATCAAAAGAAAACCCTTGAGTTTGGGATTTGTAAAGAAGTAATTACATGAACATCTGTTTAAAGAACACAGTGTTTTACTATTCATGAGCATAACAAAACACCAAAACAGTATGACATTTTAATGAATATTCTTTTTATAATTAGACTTCATATACAATGCAGTAACTGCATTCACATCCACTCTGGAAAGTTAAACACGCTACTTGTCTCTTGTAAAATAGGTGAAACAGTATGATGTCTACCCTGATGATTGCCAGCTCTACTCTTCGGTTGCAGTGCATATCAGACATTGCATTAAAAGGGTTCACTTTGTATTACAGCCAGCCTGCAGATCATAGGAAGACGGATAACTTATGAAGTGGAAGGCAAACACAACTAGTTGGCCCTTTTGTGGTAAGGACAGTTTACTGTGGGCTACAGAAAGTACAAAACACAAAGGGTGCTGCAGTGCCACAGTGATTTGTGGCTATGGTGAAACGTGGATGTTATCTTAAAGAACAGGATTTATTGATGAATTAACACAGTTTTTCACCTACTGTATGTATTCATACTAAAAAAAATGTGGATTTCTAAGGGATGAATTTTAAAGGAAGTACTTTATAGGTTGCACAAAGTGACTGATGCTCTGTGAAAATCATATAGTCTGACCTTATTAAAATTCTATTCTATTAAATATAATGCCACTATCACAAATAATCATTATTGTTTAGTTTTCTTTAACAAATGAGAGAAACACATCTCACGTTTTTACATTCTTCCAGCATTGACTTTACCTTTGCATTTGGTAGCATAAAAATTATCATAATTTTATAGACGCAAAGGGAGTCAATAGTGGAAGACTTCGCTCTGTCAGACGCTGTGATCGCAGGTCTAAACAAGGAGCAGACAGATAAATAACGGCCAGCAGCTGTCACTGATTGGGGATCTAGTTCTGACTGATTTCTGAATGGGTAGCATCTCCACTCAGGGCCACCAGACCAACATATTTGTGTTGCGGTAGATGCCCCGTTGCCCCCCAGTCCTATTTTACTGCATATGATATGTGGCAAGCGCAGTGTCCTACCTCCTGCATGTAGGAAAATATTTTGGTATCCTTTGCATATATGGGGCCTTATTTAATATTTTACTGAGGCACAGAGTAACATTGTTATTGTGAAAAGGGTTAGAGTTCATGGCTATGAGGGTTTTGCTTTCAGTCACCATCCAAGCTCCACAACACTGATTTATTTTCATAACATAATTTTGAACTTTGGCAAGGTTATTGCAATCCCCAACAAATGCTTCTTGATATATAC
>NW_017307998.1:98535-103329 GCF_000935625.1 Nanorana parkeri
ATATAACAATTAAATGTTTCCTATATATAGTTACAATATCTAGAAAAATATGTTTACCTTACATCTTATGCAAAGGTTTTTAGCTACATTAAAAAGTCAACTCTGAAATCAATATTACATAACCAAATGTGATAGGGGTACAACAAATGGATTATTGACCAATACTTTAAGAGGATCATTTCTGCAAATTAGATTCCTGCTTTTGCCCTCCTTGTAAAATGCATTTGGAGGTACATTGTCATACCATTTCCATAATGTTTGTTTCCTGGTTTGCTGCGTAATCAGCCAATCAAAATAGTGAATATTAAAAAGGTCAATGTAATGCCTATCTCAGAAAATACTTGCTCTACCCATTACAATGATTGACAAAACAATAGGAGCACAGCTTGAATGGAAATACAACCTTTGGTAATTAATAAGAACTTAGTTCATTTAACATTTCTACATTATACATCTTCAAAAGATTTTTTGTTTTGTTCTGTAATTAAAACATAACATTCATTTTACATTTGTTATGCCTAGAGTATGTGAGCTGCAGCACATCATGTTTTGTTTACTTATACAGATACAGTAAAAGCTTAATTTCCTCTGGACAATGTACTGTAGTATTTTTCTCTTTATAGTGTGGTACAGGAATATGACTTCTCCCAAATGTTATATTTAGATGTATTCAATTGGTATTTAAATAATGCAATTAGGTAAAACAATAAGAATGATCTCTATGTTTAGGTGATCATTTTGTCAAAGGATGCTTTCCAGAGTTATGATTAGCAAAAACTGATAGTAAAATCAGCCGTAGTAACTCACAAGCTATGAATATGTGCAGCTTTGTAACATTCAGGGGGTTATTCATGTAGGAGCCGAAGGAATTTTGCCGTAGCTTCGGCTTTTTCTTTGGCTCTCTTTGGCTGCCAGAGCCCTTCGGTTAAGTTGAACCGAAGGGCTGCTGTACAGGCTAATCACTATAGCCCGTACAGCAGCCGAAGGTGGCCCGGCACCTCAACCGAGCCGAAGGCATATGCTTCAGCTCGACTGGGCCGAAGTGACAGCCGAAGCGTGGAGAAAGGTTGGCCGAAGCCGACCGATCTCCATGCAAATGACTGCTGGGCAAATGACAGATCAGCATCCCCAAATAACCTGGGGACGCTGATCTATCATTAAACAATAACAACTGGGCAGAGCCGGCCGCAATGTCACAGCCGGCTCCGCCCAGTTTTTCTTCATTGGCCGGGACCAGCTAGCACTCTAGCAGGTGCCAGCCAATAGGAAAGAATCGTGTGGAGCTAGCTGTGACTGCTAGCTCCACCCAATTGTTTTTTTTTCTTTTAAAAAAAATCTTTATTTATTTTTTTAAATGTAATATTTATTTACATTTTTTTAAAATATTTTTTTCAACGTTTTTTTTTTACTTTTACTTGATTTGCTCTGCTGCATTCAGCTATTCATTCACTGCCGTTCGGCCCCTATGAGAATAGGGGGCGTACGGCAGCGAGTGAGCTGCTGGAGCTTTGGCTCAGCCAATCCAGATGTTGGATCAGCTGAGTCGAAGTCATTCTGCACTGACCGAATTGCAGCCGATGTATGGCTGATTTCAGCCGATGTATGGCTAAAATCAGCCGTACTGAGCCGAAGTGAATAGACGAACGTAACACTCAGAAGTAGAAAAGTGTGCAAAAGTCATAGGCCACCAATAAATGTCTTAAGCCATTTTTGTGGGCCAGTATATTCCTAATACTATATTTACCAAAACAGTAATACAATAAAAAAAAACAAGATTTGTCTAGAAAGGAATGGATATCTTGCTGGATGGCTAGATAAATAAAGGTTAATAAATCCCATCTTTGGGTACCATATGTTTGTTTTATTTTATCACCTGCTCATGCCATTTAGTTAACTTCATATAGTATTGATTTGTCAAACAAGGTCTGTTAAGAGTTGTCAGCTGCATATACTTTAATACCTGTTGGTGTAAACCAATAAACACTCCTTGGTTTACACCAGCAAGGCTATAGCCCACAATCCCTGACAAGCTGGGATTTATTTTGATGTATTAAATAAAATTGTATTATTAAATAAAATAAAAAAAATGTATGTAAAAATAAATGGGAAAACTGGAGTCTGAAAAAAATGCATCAGAACCTCCAATATATGTGTTCACTGACTTTGTCAGTAAAAAGTTATTTGGCTGATGCTTGCTCCAGCCACCTAGAATCTATTGCTTCATCGTGTGCATCATGTGACCATGGATTCAGGTAAGCATTTGGGGCTTTTGGATTTGTTTTTATCCTTTAAATATACTGCAGCAATTAGTTAGAGGGAGGTGGAGGTAATGAGGGGTGGTGGTGAGTGTGTGCCCGTAGAGGAGCTTTAATGGGATTAGAGCATTTAAACTTTGTTTAGGCCAGACAAGGACAAAAAATATTGACTTGAGTAGCATAGCAGGACTGATTAGCATTTAAATAAAGAAGAGGTTGTGTCAATTAGACCCAGGGCCCTGAACAGACACGTGTTAGAAATGATGAATATTCATGTACACATTTGGCATTAGCCCTTAGATGAATTGTTAAATTTACATCAAACTCTATCTGACCTAAACATGTTGTATCATATATGATGATAGTAACTGAGATTGTATCTATTAGTGAAAACAAAAAGGTAATATATTGCAACCTAGTAGTCCTTAAATGTGATAGCTGCATTAGTTTTCAGTTTTCAGGGTAAGGATATTTTCATCAAATAGAGAAAATAACTGTTGATCTTGTTACTTCATGTGAGCTGAAAAGAAAGCACAAGCATAAATAACTTTCTTATGTAAGCTACTAATCCCATCAATCTACCATGTAATGGAAAAGAACAAAGGCAGACATGTTTTGAAGCCCAGTCTGTGTGACAACCAATGCTCACTCTATGGATACAATGGAGAAATGAGTGTCAACAGGAAGGGACAAGAAGTGTATTATTTGCAGGATCGCCAGTTGAAAACAAAGGAAAAAAAGCCTGGAAAAAAAACAAATGCAGCTACAACATATATGGACTGGTGAGCTTCAAATAACTTTTTTTTTTGGGGGGAGGGGGGGTTTAGACACACTTTAAGCTTTATGTAAATTAGACGGGGGGGGGAAAAGTAATACATTTGCTGGTTCTCTGATCCTTTTCTGAGTCAGCAGAAGAGTATGCTTGATATGTGCTTGATAAATGTTACATACGTCATTATTTATATATGTCCACATTTGCATTTTAGCCATGATGAAGGGAGTTATTGGGAACCCCTGAAATGCATTGGCTGTTTTATTCTATTGATCTTTAAAAATAAAATACCATATTGGACTACTGGTTTATTCTATTTTTTGTTTCAATTAAGACTCTCTATCCTAGTCAGGGGGGTCACTTGTTTTGTGTGGGAGCAGATCCTTCAGGAACTTTTGACACGTTAAAGAAAAGAACTATTGACAAATATAGCACCTACTCACAAACCTCCATTTTCTTGTCAGTGTCTGACCTGTTTGATGTACCGTATATACTCGAGTATAAGCCGAGATTTTCAGCCCATTTTTTTGGGTAGCCAAACATTTTAAAAGTTTTGGATAGAGTATAGAAGGCTTAAAAACCCGGTTGTTTTATTTTTTTGTTTCCAATTGAGGAGCTATGCCTCCACTTCCTGTCCTAAAGATACACGAGGAAATGACAGGAAATCTCTCCAAAATAAACAATGTCTCTTCTTAGGCATCTGTTGCAGGATTAGGTGTACAAATTTGAAAACTTATCCACAAGTCCTGGTTTGGGAACTGAGAAATTTTAATTTCCATTAATGTTTTTGTCTCAATAACAATTGTCACCAGGAGAAATAGAGAGGGCAAATCTACCCAGCAAGGACACAGAGCAATAAAAACTTGACAGGGGGGTCTAACCCACCCCCTCTACATTCGCAATTACAAAGAGTTTTGTTGATACATGCACTTGAGTTTTTGTTTAAACGCTCTTCAGATGTAATTGGCACACTAGTTCTTTCATATTCCATCTTGAATAACAAATTCTCAACCATATGATTTTCATTCTGATTTTGTGGCAGTTATTTTAGGATTCATTGCTGGAGTCTGATGATGAGGCATTTCTGTTCTCATCATGCAACTGTTTTAGATTTCAGGTGCTCTAAAATAGAAATATCACAAACAAAAATGTTTTATTTGTTAAAGGATAAACATACTTCCAAAAGTCATGAAGCCTACTTGCATGTTGGTCAGGGCTTAGAGAAAAACTGCACAGGTGCAGCTTACTGAAGATGACTGCAGGACCACTGGAGCTGGTGGGTTAAGGAGGTCCCTAGCTGATCTCAGGTCTGCAGTATGGGGCATAGGAGAATTAGGATGGGTGAGGGTTTTTAACTGCCTCCGGGCCGGCCGTAGTAAAAAAACGGCCGGCCAGGATCAAGTTACCCTTTACACTAATCAAGGGTATTATACATTGATCAACCATGACATTATGACCACTGAGAGGTGAAGTGAATAACATTGATTATCTCATTAAAATGGCACCTGGAAGGAACATTTTGTTCCTGAAGTTGATGTGTTGGAAGCAGAAAAAATAGGCAAGCAAAAGGATTTGAGACACTTTGATAAGGGCCAAATTGTGAGTGCTAGATGACTGGTAACATGTACCAGGTGCTGACCTTTTTGCTTTGTTGTGCTTTTTTTTTTTCAAATAAAGGATTTTTTTATGGTGTGGTGTGTTTATTTACAATTTGACTGTTTATTTGGTGAATGAGTAGGGGTAACAACTGCCCCTTACTCATTCATG
>NW_017307998.1:103384-104849 GCF_000935625.1 Nanorana parkeri
TGCCAGGGTTGTGGGGACAAGGTCCTTGTCAAAGCATCCCCTGGCAAAGCACCCTCTCAATGTTGAGGGCATGTGGTCTAGTATGGCACAGGGGAGATGCACGCTCATCCCCCCCATTTACTGTTCTGCTGGGCTCAGATTAAGGGTCAAGTAAGGGATTTTAGGAGGGAACCCCATGCTTTTTTATTGGCATTGGGGTCTCCCCTAAAATTCCTACCAGACCTCAAGTTTTTGTCAAAAGTATAAAAGAAAAATGTCACTTTTTTTCTCTAATGTCATTTTGCTGCAACAAAAATTAGTTTGTAACTATCTAACGCATCTGAAATTTCAGATGCGGACGAATCGGAATAACAAAACAAATTGACTTTTGGACCCGAATCCCAATATATTTATATGAATAATGATGTTGCAGCATTCACATTTTACAACAAATTTTTACAAAGTCCAATGCATCAGTTTCAATACAACAGCAACAGTTTTGGATCCGCACATCAACCCTTCCTCAAGACATTAGACAATTCTTATACAAAGTAACAAGTGTCCTCATTATAAGTACCCACTAAACAGAATTAACACTAACTTTTCCTATATTAACCCGTAGTAGGTCCATTTATCAAGGTTCCAGAGGAGCACATGAGGAGTATTTTCAAGACTGCATACTTACAATAATATAACATATCAAGATCTTTAATCCACTTCACCTGTTTTCTTTTTAACATTAATTCCTTTTCGCCATCTCTCCTTAACTTCGGGATGTAATCAATAGGCATAAATTTAAGTTGTGATACCGTATGCTCATATGATCCTTCCCAATCTCTCACCAAAGGTATTTTGGTCCGGTTTTTCACACACATATATGCTCTTATAAAAATACTTATAAACGCTCAAAGTATTTCTATGGGAGCACAGCCATGCAGTAGTAGCATTTTTGCTGCACTATGATTAGTGAACCATTATATCTTGAATGTCATTGACAATAAGTGGCACTCAAGCTTTCACATTACAGTCTTGTTCTAGATCACTGCCCTGAAGTCTTAAACTAATTATCTTTATGATAAATTCAGTATATTTAAACTGACACTAAAGGTTAAAAAATAAAGGAAATTGTATTCTTATTTGCATTTTAAAAGTTCAGCTTTTTTTCCCCCCCTGAAAAATACCTTTATATAAATGTAATTTAATCTGATGTTGTAAAGTATTGTTCATAGTTTATTCTTGTATGTGTGTAACCAGGAGATTAACCCTTTTGTTTTTTTTGTTTGTATGGAGAAGTTACGCTTACCAGGGTCAGAGCAAGCTGATCTCAGGGCCACTGCAAACACACAAGTCTTTTATTCCCAGATTGTCTCAATGTGACTTGCTACAAAGCCTCCATGGTCTGAGTTGGACAGAAACTGTATTGCTGTCTGCAGATTCTTACTGGTACCTCTGTACATGCTTTAGATATGTATACGTATTTATATAT